>NW_026652283.1:121346597-121417941 GCF_009828535.3 Hylobates moloch
CTTCTTATGACCTTAGCCCAACAAACGGCATGGTGCTAAGTCAGGTGTGTTCAACTGGTCAAGATGTCACCTAATCTAGATTCAACAGGAGACATTTTCACCTCCATTTTTATGGGAAAAGAGTCCGGGATTCAGGGCTACATTTTAAAACAGCTCAAGGAAGTTATTTCCTCATGGTTTATTGTAAAATTGCTGTAGACGACAACACCAGACACATAGACAACCTGAGAGGGGCAGCTGGGAAAGGCGGACAAAGTGCAGCGAACTTGGAGTTCTTGCCTGTCCCAGCTGGATCTGCAGACCCAGGAGTCTCTGTGTGGCACAGGCAGCACCACGACCCTCCCTGCAGGAGGGTGGACAAACGGCTGAGGGGAGGGACAGGGCGTTGCACTCTGAGGAGCTGGGATGTGGCCCGTCCTCCTCAGAGTTCATCCCCACGCACCCCCACTCTGCCTCATGCTAACATGCACGCTGCGTTCCACGAATGCCCTTCCCTACCAGCTCAAAACCAGGTCTCAGGGGTGTGCCCGAGATCCACACACACTGTGTCTGCTGGGGCCACCAGACAGCCTCAACGTGTGTGGGAATATTCTTGCTGCTCTGCAGGCCTCTCTGCTCTCACGCCCACATCTGCACCCTCACCCACACCTTCTCCAGAATATTTCCTTCACTCTGATGGTGTCAAGGCTCTCATGGAGAGTTCAGCCTCGCTTCAATATTCCCTGACACGTCAAATGCATGTGTGTGAAAGAACAGCTTCAGCCATGTCTACTGTCACTGGGTGTTGACACTGGGGGACAAAATGGGAAAATCAGGCTGCGGCAGGGACTGAGGATAAACATGGAAGGGAAAGTGTTGCAAAGACTTTCAGACAAAACACTTGTTTGCTGAAACTCCAGAGTTCTGCTAAGGTTCTAGGGCAATCCAAAAAGAAATGTGAAACGGACTGCAAGAGAAGAATCTCTGTGTTAGTTGAGATGAAAGTTGGAAAGCCACTGGACAAGGAACAGGTGCAACCTCAACACAGGCTGGGATCCCAGTGGGTCCCGCGAAAGGAGTGCCATGCAGTAGCCTGGAGTGCTCACCGTTGCAGCCAAGCATGGGAGGGAAGGACATCAGGACACTGAATTAGGGGTGAGGAAGGCAGAACCAGGAGCCACCGCCGACTCAGAGCCACTTGCAGCGCATTCTGTGCTCCCTGAACTCCTGAAATCACTCCGGGTGCTACTGGTACGGCTGCTGCTGAAGCAGACACACAGGAGCTGTCAGGCTGTGCAACAGCAGCAGTAAAGGGAATGCCCAGAACCCACATTCCTTCATGGGTGACCACCTGGGAAGGCCACCACCAGCGGGATGGCCACCAACTCAGACAGGAGCACCCCTGCCCAAGAGATCATCAGGGGAGAAGACAGCTTCCTCGGAACAAGACACATCAATGAATCTCATTATTTTTCAACTTTTATTTTAGATTCCTGGGTCCATGTTCAGGTTTGTCATATGTAGGGTGGATCTATAGGGCAATGTTGAGGGTTTGGGTACAATTTATCCGACCGCCCAGATAGAGAGCATACTACACAATAGACAGGACTACAACATTTGCTCTCCTCCCTCCCTGTTCCCTCTCCCAGTCCCTGCTGCCCATTCTTCCCTCCTTTATGTCCATGAGTCCATGAGTACCCGCTGTGTAGCTCCCAATTATAAGTGAGATCATGTGATATTTGGTTTTCTGCTCCTGCGTTAATTCGCTAAGGATAATGGTTTCCAGCTGCATCCATCTTTCTGCAAACAACACAATTTCATTCTCTTTTATGACTGTAGTATCCCATGATGTCCATGTGCCACTTTTTCTCATCCAATCCACCACTGATGGGCATCTAGGTCGATTCCATATCTTTGTTATCGTGAGTGATGCTCGCATGAACATACGACTGCATGTGTCTTTTACGTGGAATGATTTGTTTTCTTTGGATGTATACCCAGTAGTGGGATTGCTCGGTGGAATGAGAGTTCTGTGTTATTTGGCAAATCCCTAAACTGCTTGCCACTGTGTCTGAACAAATTAACACTCCCCCAATAGTGTATAAGCGCTCTCTTCTCTATGCAGTCCTGCCAATATCTGTTATTTTTTGAATATTCATAACAGCCATTCTGACTAGTATGAATTAGTATCTCGTTGAGGTTTTTATTCGCATCTCTCTAATGATCAGTAATTTAAAGCATTTTTTCATATGTTTGTCAGCCTCTTGTATGTCTTTTTCTTTTTGAGAAGTATCTGTTCATGCCCTGGCACACATTTTAAAGGGGTCATTTCTTTTTTGCTTACTTATCTCTTTAAGTCCCTTGTAGAGGAAAATCACTTTGACCACGAGGTCACCACCAAACAGCCTCTCCTTACTGCTGCAGGTACGGGCCTCGCTATCCCCCAGACATGGCGCTGGCTCATGTCCAGTACCCAAACCCTTGCCTTGCTGCTTCCTTTTACCTCGTGCTTTGCTGGGTAGCCCAGCGATGACATCATTGAGTGGAATTTTGCTGAGATCAGCATTTGCCTTAATTGTAATCCCATTACTTTATGGCGCAAGGAACTTACAGAGTCTCAGTCAAATTGTAAGGCTGCCCTAGAAGCTATGCAAAAACTATGAACTTGGGGGACCTGTGTGTAACAACCACATGCCCGAATCTCACCAGCTCTCCAGTGATAACGCTCATGCAGTGCTGGGGAAATGCCTACGGACTGGAGTGTGTTCTGTGTGCAGGAAGCAGGTCCAGTTTCCACTTCTACAGGACACGGGGCATTTCCAGAACCCGGAGAACTTCCTCTCGCGCATACACACCCCTTCATATTTTGCCCCATAACCTCATCATTGTGACCCTACAGGCACCTACTAATGCCCCAGAACCTAAAACTGTCACCACGGCCTCAGTTTCCCCAAATAGCCCAAATTTCTTTTTTTTTTTTTATTATACTTTAGGTTTTAGGGTACATGTGCACAATGTGCAGGTTTGTTACATATGTATCCATGTGCCATGTTGATTTCCTGCACCCATTAGCTCGTCATTTAGCATTAGGTATATCTCCTAATGCTGTCCCCGCCCCCCCCACCCCCCACCCCACAACAGTACCCGGAATGTGATGTTCCCCTTCCTGTGTCCATGAGTTCTCATTGTTCAATTCCCACCTATGAGTGAGAACATGCGGTGTTTGGTTTTGTGTCCTTGCGATAGTTTACTGAGAATGATGGTTTCCAGTTTCATCCATGTCCCTACAAAGGACACGAACTCATCATTTTTTATGGCTGCATAGTATTCCATGGTGTATATGTGCCACATTTTCTTAATCCAGTCTATCATTGTTGGACATTTGGGTTGGTTCCAAGTCTTTGCTATTGTGAATAGTGCCGCAATAAACATACGTGTGCATGTGTCTTTATAGCAGCATGATTTATAGTCCTTTGGGTATATACCCAGTAATGGGATGGCTGGGTCAAATGGTATTTCTAGTTCTAGATCCCTGAGGAATCGCCACACTGACTTCCACAATGGTTGAACTAGTTTACAGTCCCACCAACAGTGTAAAAGTGTTCCTATTTCTCCACATCCTCTCCAGCACCTGTTGTTTCCTGAGTTTTTAATGATGGCCACTCTAACTGGTGTGAGATGGTATCTCACTGTGGTTTTGATTTGCATTTCTCTGATGGCCAGTGATGATGAGCATTTCTTCATGTGTTTTCTGGCTGCATAAAATGTCAAATTTCTTCTTATGCTGGGATGAGACTGGGGCTTACTTCCTCCAATGCTGAAGTTCCTGAGCCTGCCACGCATTAGGAACTGGCTGCTTCCTCAGAGGGACAGCTGACCTCACTGCTCTACCACAGCAACCACCCCCTATCAAGGCTTGAGACGCCTCCTCCTTCAGTAAGATTGAGGGAGATGCTTCAGTTCTCACTCCACTGCCCCCAGTCCTCCACAGGTCAATGCCTGCCGCCTTCACACAGAGTTGCAGAGGAGGCCCTGAGCACCCAGCCTGTGGGACCAGCTCTGTGCATGACCTTCCCATGGTGGCAGGGGCTGTCTGGCCTCTACACTGGGTTCAGCAACCTCACCGTAGGTATTTATTGCCTCTTGAGTGACTGCTGTCTTTTCTCACTTCCAGAAACCTTATCCCATTTACCTCACTAGGAGAAGGAGGCGGAGGGTGGATAGTGGTACATTTTAAAATGTGCTCTAGTCTTCCAAGGAATTCTCCTCAAATAACACAGGAGGGACCACAGGACCTCGATCCTGCATATCTGAGGTGACCAGTGATCATCCCACTCGTACTGTGCATATGGAGGCTCTTAAGCCTGCCCAGAATTGGCTTAAGAGCAGGGTATTTGAGCACACAGCACCAGGTGATGCAAGCTAACACCCATCTTGCTTCCACCTTGGCCGCCTCCCTGAGAGACTTCCAAGAGACCTTAGGTCTCAAGCAGCAAACTCAGGAGTCCTTGGCCACGATGGTCCTAGAAACTCTTTTAGCCTTAAACTGTCCATTGCCCAAGCAATGAGGCAATTCTCCGCTCCAGGGAACCACATGCTGTGTGCACATCCTTAACGAACCCAGCAAAACCTGCCCCGCCTGGTAACACAAGGCGAGGTGGGATTCAGTCTCAACCAGGTGGTCTGCAACATCCCAGCCCACCAATCGGCTTTGATGTGTTGTTATGGTTAGAGCACAGGTACTGGGGAGGCTGGTTCAGGCAAGATTCCTCATCCTCTCCTGTGCATGGGTGTCAATCGTGAACTTGTCTCCCTAACAGAGTGTATCCTGTGATATGCAGGCCAGGCTCTCCTGGGGGCTTTAAATATTCCCTGGGTGCAACTAGCTCAGCCTCAGCCACCAGCACAGGCATCTCGGGGTCCATTGTCTTAGGAGTCATGGAGAATCCATCGTTGGTTGCTGCCTGGGCCTGGCCAGGGCTGACCGAGTTAGATGCGGGGTCCCTCTGTGGACTCATGTCTAGACCCCAGCGTCCCTCCAAATTTCTCAACTGCCCTTGCCACCAGAGTTATTTAATGTACCCAACAGAAAGTAACCCAGGATATTAGGACACCTGATCCCAAATCACCCTTAAATAGGGAAGTCCCCTCCTGTTTGTGCACGGCTGCTCTTGCTACAGGAGACCCGGGACAGAGGACTGCTGTCTGCCCTCTCTGGTCACTCTGCCTAACTTCAGGATCTGTAAGTAACACAAAACTTAAACTCTCACATTGAGGTTTCAACATTGAAGCTGTGCCCCCAGTCTGACCTGTGACTCCTGGACCACCCCAGAGGGACCTAGTGGGTGAATTCCCTGCTGTGCATTTCTCTCTGAACCTCTGGTGGCTGCCTGGGGTACTGGCTACCAGCTAAGTTAATAGAGAAACTCAGGAAATTTCCTATGAAATACACGTGTCCGACTTGACATGTCTAATAGAGACAATAGCAGATCCTTGAAACATTATTTTATTTTGAGAGGAGCCTATCCTGCTCCTTGGCCTGTTTTTCAATCAGGTTACTTGTTATTTGCTTTTGAGTTGTTTGACTTCCTTATGTATTTGGATATTTACCCCTTCTACCACCTCGGGTTTGCAAATATTTTCTCTCATGTTCTGGGTCACTTTCTCACTCAGTTGTTTGTTTTTTTTTATTTTTGCCGTTCAGATGCTTTAATGTTCAATGCAGCCCCACTTGTCTATTTTCCCTTTCATTGCCTGTGTCTTTGCTGTCACAGCAAAGATATCATTACCAACATCAATGTCAAAGCGTTATCTTCATACGTTCCTCTCATCATTTTATGGTTTCAAGTCTATGTTTGCGTCTTGGAAACATTTTGAGTTGATTTGTGTATGTAGTATATGATAAAAAAACCACATGTATATGAACATCAAATCCTATCTTGGTATACAATAGATTTATACCATTTTTAATTCTTATTCACATCTCAGTAGAGCTGGAAAAATTTCTTTTGGATGTAGATGAACTTTTTACCTTGATATCACTGTGTTCATTTCACTCATCACGTGATAGGGTCATGGTCCCCTTCACACTGGCTCCTACAGGAGGCTACTCACCCCATGCCTTCATGAGGGTGGTCACGCCCTTGATGCCTGCAACAAATGACTCTTCACTTGATAGGAATTTATGCCTGCTGCCACAGTGTAGACCTCCAGGGAGTAGTGGGGCCATCTGCAGAAAATGACACATTTGCTCCCTGAACTTACTGAACAAAAGCACTGCTGTTATCTTTTGGTTGATTATTAAAAAGTAAATATGTAATGAAGTGAGAAACAGGAAAAACATGCCAGGACCCTCATCTCCACCATCCTCTCAAAACGCCTGTTCCATCTACTCACACTTTCTAGTGTGAATAGAGATTCACACTAGAATAAAAGCTGAGAGATCAAAGGAGGAAAAGAGGGACATTGAGACCAATGGGATCCCACACAATCTCCAATGAAATTCACACCTCCTCTCACTGAGAAGTTTCAAAGTTTCTTGTCTCCGAGCCTTCTCTCTGCAGACCTATAAACCCAGGCTAACCCCTCTCTCCCCACACATCTGCTCCTGCTCTCCCTCCTCCAGGTCACTGTAGCCATGAGGACCCTTGCCCTACTCACCGCCACCATTCTCCTGGTGGCCCTGCAGGCTCTGGGGGAGCCACTTCAGGCAAGAGCTGATGAAGCTGCAGCCCAGGAGCAGACTGGAGCAGATGATCAGGAAGTGGCTCATGCCTTTACATGGGATGAAAGTGCCGCCCTTCCGCTTTCAGGTGAGACAGCCCGGCATACAGAGCTGCAGGGTCTAGAGGGATGGACGGGAGACAGAGTCTGGAGTCGAGTCTCAATTGTCCATGTCACTTAGGTGGCTTCATGTAGCATCTCTGGTCCTTGGTTTTCTCATCTATAACTTGCATAGAGAGCCCAATAAATCTAACAGGTCTTCTGTCTTTAAAGACTTGAGGCTGCTCTGCCTGGAGAGTAGCCATTACTTTACTCCTTTACTTTCTTAATAATCCTTACACTTTAGAAAAAATAAATAAAAAGGAAAGACTTGATTCCAAGATCTGCCTGTGAAACTCAGTTGGTTTAAGATATGAAGACACAGTCTGACTAGTTCTTTCTGGATCTAAACAAGTAGACTTCATTACAAGGACAATAATTTACTGTATCTATAGAATGGATTTTAAAAAGTAGAGCCAAGCCTAAGAGGGGGTTCAGGTGTGTGTGTGATGGGGCAGAAGCGCAAAAATGACAGCAAATGAGAATGAGTCTCAAATCCTGTGTGACCAGCACTGCTCTGTGTATTTATTCCTATTGACTGAGGTTGTTCATGCCACCGGCCCTAATGCAGACAACATCACTCATCTGCTGGCACGTGACTTCTCCAAGATTCCCTTTACAACCCACTGTTGACCTTGGTGATCCATTTATGATGCTGTCTCTGTGTCCCCAGGCTCAGGGAGAGGCTTGAGGTGCATTTGCAGAAGACCAATTTGCCGTTTGGCTCTACGTCGCTTTGGGTCCTGTGCCTTTGGTAGATTCTACCAGATCTGCTGCCGCTGAGCTTGCAGAATCAAGAAAAATAAGCTCATTATTTCCTTTGAGAGTAAAAGAAATTCTTAATATTCCTGTACCTTGTCCTCAATTTCATTTTCTCATCCTAAATAAATACCTTATCGCAAGATTTCTGTCTTTACATCTCTTTCACATTTGATGTGTCTTTGTGTCTCAAGACACTTGGCATGGACCTACCAGATTCCTCAGTTTTTAAACAAAACAAAATTCCAAATTCTAGGAATTTCAAGCAGGATTTGGACTTCAGACTCTAACTGAAAAGAAGGCCCATATGATACCACCAATCTCCCCATCCACTGCTCTGTCTTTTCACTCTGCCTCATTTTCTCTGGATCCACTCAAAGAGCTCCCATGTACTGGGCAAACAATCGGTGTCAGCTTAAATTTCATGCAGTCACAAAATCATTACTTCTCCGAGAAAACCACCATCCTCTGTGCTAAATAATTCGAGTTTCACTGAATAATGTCAGATTCTACATTTTCCTTTTAAGACATAGGGTTACATGAGATCCACTGAAACAACTTTCATTAAGAGGGAAATGGGTTGTTAGCAAAGGCGGGATGCATGGAACAGAAAGCACAGCAGCCCACACAGAGATGTCCTCATTAAGAGCACCCTCCAGCCATTTCTACTAAGACCTGGATTTCACACCCATAAACTCTTCTTCACACCCAGAAAATGCACAAACACAAATGCTCCATTGCACTTTGCAACACGCACTCTCTTGTGTTGCCTGAAAGCTTCTGAGAACTGAATCTGCCTGGAAAACACAGCTACAGAGGGGATAAGGGACGAGGTAGGGAAACCATTTCACCAGGAAAATGGTAGCCTTCTTGTTGCTGCAAGGTGCTGAGGCAGCTCAGGGGTCCAGGCACCCCACTGAGACACTGCATGGATGGGGAAGCCACCAACACCAACCACAAAGGCCCAGACCCCAGCAGAAGGGAGCACGTGTTCCCCACGTCCACCTCATGCAGATTCTGAGCAGGTATCGGCCCTGGACTGAGGCTCTGCCCATCTGAAGTGGCAGCTCAGGGATCCAGGCACCCTACTGAGATGCTGCATGGCTGGGGAACTCAATACACATCTTAGGGACTATAGATGATTCTACGTCTGACAGATAAATGGTCCCAGCTCTACCTCTTCTTTAGACAAGGAAGGACACATATTAAGATTGAGAACGCAATGGCCAGGCAACCTTCCTTGGGTTCCTATAACTGCCACTGACTTGAAGTCACATGGTGCTTGCTGTAACTCTGCATATTGCTCCTAACTGTCCACTGGGCTGGGCTGACTCCCTCACACAGCTTCTGCACTTCACCCAGAAGTCCACCTTTCTTGCACCCCAGATCCTGGGGTCTCTCTTAAAACTTCCCTTTGTCACTGAGGGCTTTGCTGATTTCT
The DNA here is from genome assembly GCF_009828535.3 of Hylobates moloch. Classification (NCBI taxonomy): domain Eukaryota; kingdom Metazoa; phylum Chordata; class Mammalia; order Primates; family Hylobatidae; genus Hylobates; species Hylobates moloch. Next base: position 121,355,599 of record NW_026652283.1, read on the forward strand.
CAATTTTAAATTGCAACTAGTTCCCCCTGGAAACCTCTATCCCCTTCTTCTCTTATTTTAAACTGTAGAATTTCACACCATCTTACATTCTGTGCATTTCCCCTGCTTTCTGTAACATTTGCCTCCCTACTCTAGAAGGTGAGCTGCAAGTGTTACTCATTGTTGGACCACAGTGCATAGACAACTCCCTAATAAATAGTAGAGGATCAGCAAATTCATTATGATTACATTAATTAGTCATATCTAACATCACATATTATTACAAAATTACATTGTTATTACAAAACTTCATAGAATAAACCTGACACCTATGGGGATAAAGCACCTGTGTGCCTAGTCCATGTGACAGCATTGCTTTAAAAATCAATAAAAATCATTTAAAACTAACAGGAGAATATCATGGGTAAAATATGGCTTTGTGAAGCATCACTACCTTCTACTGAAGAACTAGCCATTTTGGCCTGTGGTGGCAAGAAAAGAGTTTATGATATATCTTTCACTGAAACATAAAAGATATTGAAAAATTCAATACATTACAAAGAAGAGGTAGAGCAGTATTCTAGGTAAAGAAAATGGCATTGGGACAAGAAATTTGCAGGGTCAGGTCGACCTCCACTGAATTTAGAGGAATTGCTGCTGCAACACAGAAGAGTAGAGCAGAATTCTGGCCGACGTGCCGAGAAGCGTCCATCAATCCAAGGGAAGGGGGCAGACAAGGACGGAGCACCCCATCATCCTCTACTGGGGGACCACATGTAGCTTCTGCTACTGCAGTCAAGGGTGGCCAATGAAAGCAGCAAACTCTAGGGACGGAGAACGCAGGGAGAGATGTGAGGGTCCCCAGACAACCAGGGTAATTTTCTCAGCCTCAAATAAGACCCGGAAATGATTATTGAAAACACAAACTCTGTATATACACTGAAGACCTACTAGGCATTTTAAAGAACCCACTCATGTGATCGAACCACAAAGAGTAAGTCAGAGGTGGGCCATGTTTTCAAAATGTGATTATGCCAAGACATAGCATCCCTGTCTCATTGTAGGGCTTCCACTGTGAGGCTCTGAATCCCTACAGGGCATGGAAGCACAGAGAAGAGGGTGCTTGGCAGTTTCATTTCCACTCACCCTTTTCTATTCTTAAGCCCTCATCCTTAAGACGTGAAGCTGTGTCTAGAAAATCTCCAGGAAGCTTCTCATCCACAATTTCCAGTCTAAATTCACTTGCCATTCCCCATGTTTACAACCTTCCCTTCAGTGAGCACAGTCTACACAGCGTCCTACTGAATGTCTTCATACGTTTCCCCTCCACACTGTTTTCCACACTTGGAACTTGCTCTCTCACCTCTCTCCTTGCCCCAATCTTGTCCTCCTTCAAGGAGGACATGAAGCCTCTACTGCTCCACAGTGTCACTTGACTTTAGTTAGGCACTTACTGGGGACAAGCTTTTTGGCACCAAGGACAGGTGTAAGACAATTTTTCCATGGGTGGGGGGCTGAGGGATGGTTTGTGGATGAAACTATTCCACCTCATATCATCAGGCATTAGTTAGATTCTGATAAGGAGCACACAGCCTAGATCTTTCGAGCAGTTCACAGTACGGTCCACATTCCTATGAGAATCAAATGTGACCGCTAATCTGACAGGAGGTAGAGCTCAGGCAGTAATGTTTGCTCACCTCCTGCTGTGTGCCCCGGTTCCTAACAGGCCACAGACCGGTACTGGTCCTCAGGCCAAGGGTTAGGGACTCATGCCATAAGCAGATGAAGGGATTTGGAAAAAGGGGCCTGGGATTCCAACCTAGCTTTGACGATGCTGGACCTTTTTCCTTGGAGGCAACACGTTAATCCTATGGACCAAACTATGGTACTCTGTAAAATGACAACACTAATGTGTTCTTCCCATCTATGATGGGTTGAAGGCAGCATTGTGTGACATCATAGAAGTGCTATTAATTGGATAACTCCTATAGGCCAGACAGTATTCTCAAAACACATAAAGATTTACTGTACTAGTATTAGCGAATATGAACTGATTACTAAGAAATATCCATCCATTATAATAACTAATAGTCACATTAATCCTATTAACTTCCAATTACCATTAAATATTTTTTTTCAGAAATATACATTAAGGAGAAAATGAACATTAGACAGATTATTTCCCTTAATCAAAGTCAAAAATGATTGAGCAACAAGGCTGATGCCAAATTCCATATACTTCATTCATACCCTATACTCTCTATCCTCTGAATTCTGCAATGCTGGCTTCTGTAAGCTGCTGGGTTATTTGTGCTCTGAGCCTAGAACCTGACAGCTGCTGATGCTCAAGGGATCTTTGCTGAGTGAGAGTCTTCCATGAGGATCACATGCTCTCCTCGGCGCATGCCTTTCTAAAGCCCCTCCTTTGGGATTTCATGTGAAGCACCTGGGATCTGATCTTTTGGTCCACATCCTTTAAGTAGCTGAAGTCAAGTTTATTACCAGACGCCACCAGTCAGAATTCCCATTGATCATCATTACTGAGTAAAGAGACTTATTGCTCTCAGAAAATGGTGGCTGGGAGTACTGTTGACCTCTCCACAGACTGGAGATAATGATATGGCCAGCAGGATGCACCCATTGGGGTCTACAGGTACATGAGATTGTAGCAAGAACCGGTCCCCAAGACTGCAATTCATCTTGGGGTCTAGTCTCTCCTGTGCAGAAGCAGGATCTGAATGTCTCTGAGGAGGGAAGAGACATGGGCTTCCTGTGTGTATAAGTCACTCAGGTGTAAGATCAGAGATAAGGGCCTTCAGAAATGTAATTCTGTGCTTACACTGAAATGTGTGTACTTTGGGGAAGACAGGCACAGCATGGTGGGACAGAAGAAGTGAAATAGACCACACAGAGCACCTTTGTTGCTCCAACATCGCTTTCACGTTTCTCTGATCTAGCAGCTCCATCTGCGGCCATGCTTTCTATATACTTGCTGGGCCTATGTATGTGCCATTCATACGTCCAATTGGTGTGGATCCTGACAGCCCGCCCTGGGACAGCACGGCCTCCTCAGGGAGGGTGGCAGCAGATGGAAAGGCAACCCTGACTCACAGCACAGAGCATGAACGAACACATGCAAGACTGAGTTTTACAAGGTTAAGTGGGAAAGACACAAAACTCGGAAATCGACAAAGAAATTTTAAATCTACATAAAAATAACAGCACATCAAAAGAAACCCTACACAGAATGACAAACTCTAAAAACATTTCTAATACATATGACAAAGAGTTAATTTCAAACTATATAAAGAGATGCTACCAGTCAATAAAAATAAATAGGCCAAGAAGGTTAAAAAAAAAAAAAAAGCACTTCAGGGAAAATAAATATAAGTGTTTCTTGGGCATTAAATCATCTTGAGCCTAATTTACATGAAAAATGCAAACCAAGACTCCACTGTGATATCAAATTTTGCTTATCACGTTGGAAAAGATTTAAAAAGCTCCATAATGCATGTACCAGCTGCTTTCAGCCACAAAGAGCAGGAAACCCAAATGAACAGTGGATTTCAAAGATAAGATCATGTTTCTCCTAAGTCGTGACACAACCAGAGGTGGGCAAACAGGAGTGGGTGCAATATCTCAACCATGGTCTCAAGAACCAAGGAGTCTTGTATCTTTCTGCTCCTCCATCCATATGGAGGAATTATCTTCTTCGTAGTAAAAAGACAGCTGTTTCTGCAAGTCCAAGTGCTTCCACGATCCAAGAAGAAAAAAGGAAGACCACATAAAACAATAATGGAAAAATATAACACAAAAACAGAAATTTATTTCATGATTTTAAAGACTACCCCTCTTAGGGATTATCTTTTATTGGTCAGAACAGAGCTGTCACTGAGCTGCAAGAGAGTCTAAGACGTCAAGTATTCCTAGAGGAACATATTGCTGCCCTAAACATAGGCAAGAAGAAAGGGCGATGACAATTGGTAGAAATTAGGTTGGTGCAAAAGGAATTTCAGTTTTGGACCACGAATTTTAAATCATTATAACTAGGCTCCAACACAGCTTTGTTAATCAAAATAGAAACCATTACAACCAACACGTTTGCCAACAAGAAATAAGTTTGTTTAGTCCTTTAGCATAAAAATCCGTGCTTTGGGATTCAATGAACTCTTGGAAAGCATTTTCTGCATCCCGCTGGTTGTGGAAGCATTTTCCTCGCAAAAAAAGTTGTCCAGATGCTGAAAGAAGTGGTAGTAGGTTGGCGAGAGGTCAGGTGAATATGGCAGATGAGGTAAAGCTTCGTAGCCCAATTTGTTCAGCTTTTGAAGCACTGGTTGTGCGACATGCTGTCGGGTGTTGCGTTTATAAGAATTGGGCCCTTTCTGTTGACCAATGCCGGCTGCAGGCATTGTAGTTTTTGGTGCATATCATGGATTTGCTGAGCATATTTCTCAGATGTAATGATTTCTCGGGGATTCAGAAAGCTGAATCAGTAGTGGATCAGACAGGCAGCAGACCACCAAACAGTGACCATGACCTTTTCATGGTGCAAGTTTGCCTTTGGGAAGTACTTTGGAACTTCTTCTCGGTCCAACCATTGAGCTGGTCTCCGCTGGTTGTCATATAAAATCCACTTTTTGTTGCACGTCACAATCTGATCAAGAAGTGGTTTGTTGTTGTTTCGTAGAATAAGAGAAGACGACACTTCAAAGAGACGTTTTTTTTATTTTCTGTCAGCTCGTGAGGCATCCACTTATTTAGCTTTTTCACCCTTCCAATTTGCTTCAAATACTGGGCAACCGCAGAATGATTGATGTCGAATTCTTTGGCAACTTTTCGTATAGTTGTAAGCAGATCAGCTTCAGTGATTGTTCTCAACTGGTCGTTGTCAACCTCCAGTGGCCGGCCACCATGCTCGTCATCTTCAAGGGTCTCGTCTGCTTTGCAGAACTTCCCGAACCACCACTGCACTGTAAGTTAGTAGAGTGGGCCAAAATGGAATGTCCTGGGCCAAATGCATTGTTGATGTTGAGAGTTGTCTCCGCTGCCTTACGACCTATTTTGAATTCAACTAAGAAAATTGCGGCCGGGTGCGGCGGCTCACTCTTGTAATCCCAGCACTTTGGGAGGCCGAGGCGGGCGGATCACGAGGTCAGGAGATCGAAAACACGGTGAAACCCCGTCTCTACTAAAAAATACCAAAAATTAGCCGGGCGTGGTGGCGGGCGCCTGTAGTCCCAGCTACTCGGAGAGGCTGAGGCAGGAGAATGGCGTGAACCCGGGAGGCGGAGGTTGCAGTGAGCCGAGATCGCGCCACTGCACTCCAGCCTGGGCGACAGAGCCAGACTCCGTCTCAAAAAAAAAAAAAAAAGAAAAAGAAAATTGCTGGAATTTGCTTTTTGTCTAACATCATTTCCATAGTGTAAAATAAATATAAAATAGACGGAAAGTAATAAGTCATTAGCAAAAAAAACATAAAGTGAGCAATGTGCATTAAAATGATCTATAATATAACCACATTTATTTAAGAATGTATTCCAAAATCAAACGGCAAATTTCAACAATGCAAAAACCGGAATTACGTTTGCACCAAACAGGGCCTTCTAAAAGAAATTCCACTGGGCACAGCAATGGTTGGAGTGATTTTTGGTTTTGGTGTATTGAACAATCTTTAGTGAGGACAATGTAGCAATAAATTCAAAATATTAAGACACATTCTTTAACCCAGAATTCCACTTCTAAAGACATATTCAAAAGATATTGTCACTTATGGGCAAACTGATGTGTATAAAATTATACTCATTGCTGTTTTAAATTGTCATGGCAAAGCTTAGAAATACACAAATTATGACAATTTGACAATATTTTCCCAATATAAAAATAGTAAAGTGATGGCAAGTGCAAACGCTGGAATAGTATAGGGTATAATTGTAACGTTGAAGCTCGATGTGTTTTGATATACAAAGTGTACAAGACACAGCATTATAGGGAAAAAGCAAGTGTGGAAGAATGTGTAAAATTGGAAAGTGGTGGTTTCCAAGAGCAGAGCTGCAGGGCTAGGGGAACAGACGGGAGCCTATTACCCTTTCTACCTGTTGTTCCATCTGCATGATTTAAGATTTTATAATTAAAACAATAACAAAGATCCTAGGAGAGGGCTATGGGCATGTCAATTGTTTTGATATTTCTTAAAGTACAGATATGTTAATGGTAGAAATTTTACCTGATCTGTCCAAATGACATTTGTTTCTTAAAATTAACCCACCATTTGGCTTTAGTTTTACTTATTCTCGACCTAGTATCCTAATGAGCTCATTTCACCTGTAGCCTGATTAAGTCTTTTTGTCCTCTTCACACTGGCCCCAGGAGGAGGCTACATACCCTATAACCTCTTCATGAGGGTAGAAATCTCCCTGAATTCTCCAATGCTTTAATTTTCTACACCATTGGGTTCAGATCTGGGGCTCCAGAAAATGGCAGGGCCCATCTTCAGAAAATAAGAGGCATTTGTTCCCCAACCTAATGAATGAAATCACGGTTTATTTACATTTTTCAATATCAAAAAGAAAACATTCAAGTAGATTGTAAACAGAAAAATAAATCAGGGTACTCAGCCTCACTATCAGCTTAGATCCAGTCCAGACACTAAACATAAGGCCTCAAGCTATGATGAAAGCTTGGAAAACACCAGAACACAAAGGGGACCTGGAGGGCAAGGGCAGCCTTCCCACAACCAATCACATGCTCCACCTCCTGTCACTGCAGCATCTGTCTCAGGTCTTCCCCCAGCAGAGCTATAAATCCAAGCTGGCTCCTCCCTCCCCACACATCCGCTCCTGCTCTCCCTCCTCCAGGTGACCCCACCCACGAGGACCCTCACCCTCCTCACTGCCATTCTCCTGATGCCCCTCCAGGCCCAGGCTGAGCCACTCCAGGCAAGAGCTGACTAGGCTGCAGCCCAGGAGCAGCCTGGGGCAGACGACCAGGACTTTGCCGTCTCCTTCACAGGGGACACAAGCTCAGGTTTTAGAGCTTCAGGTGAGAGCTGCCAGTATTGCAGAGCCAGGAGTCTAGAGAGGGAAACCAGGCACCTCTAGAATCAGACCCAACAGCTGGCTCTTTCTCTTAGGTGATCACCTCCCCAGGCCTCAATTTCCTCATGTGTAGACTAAAAAGAAAGAACCAGATGATACTCCAGGGATGACTTTTCTCCAAAGGTTTTTGATTCTATGACAATTCTGAGAAGCACACTTATCTTATGCTCGGCAGAAACATACTGGGCGATCTCCCCTGCATCATTGATGAGCGCCCACTCTTGAAGAAATATGTTTCACTTTGTCTATTAGAAGAGTTTTAGAAACGAGCAACAGGCCTAAGAGTGTGATCAGATGCCTCAGTGATGGAGCAGGAGTACAAAAAGGTGAACAAATGAGAATGCATCTCTAATCCTGCCTGTGAGCAGCACTGCTGTGTACATTGATTCCTGTTGATTGGGCTGATCTTGCTGCTGCTCTGATGTGGCCACCGTGATGAACGCAATCACCCCAGCAGGTAACTGCACAGGGATTCTGTCTACCACCCACATCTGACCCCAGTCCTAATGCCTGATACTCTCTGTATCCCCAGGCCCAAGGACCCTCTTGAGATGCTCTTGCAGAATAAGAGATGATCGTCTTCAAGAACGCAACTATGGAACCTGCACCTCTGGTGAGATTCACTACAAATTCTGCTGCCTCTGAGCTTGTGGAACAGAAGAAAGCAAGTTCATAACTAGCTTTCGGACCTAGAAGATAACTTTCATTACTACTGTACTTGGTTCCCAGCTTCCTTTCCTCATCTCTCATAAAGTCCTTGCAGCAAGTCTTGTGTTTGCACCTCTTTAATGTTTGATATGTGTCTTAGTCAAGACCGTGGGATGCAAGTACCAGAACCCTAAATTCTACATGTTAAACAAAAGCCACTTCCAATTCTAGGAATACTGGAGATGAACAAAGGCTTCAGACACACATTGTTAGGAAAGCTCAAATGATGCTGCTCATCTCCCCATCTACTGCTCTGCCTTTTCACTCGGCCTCATTTTGACTGGATTCATGCAAAGATAATGCTTACGTGTTCCATAAACCATCATTGTCAGCTTCAAGCTTATACAGCCATAACATTGCTACTCCTCAGGAAAAGCCAGCACGTTCTTTCCAGAAGTGTTTGAGTTTCCCTGAGCAGTTCTGGATCGTACATCTGCTTTTCAGAACTGACGTAGTATCAGCTCCACGGGAAAAAAACAATTCAATTAAAGTGGAACTGGCTGTTACAAAGACGTGATGAGTAGAACAGAAAGCACAGAGGCACCCCTCTGGGATGTCCTCATTAAGAGTATTTTCCAGCCATATCCACCAAAATCTGGATTTCATACACACAAAGTTGTCTGCACACACAGAAAACGCGCACACACAATTGCTCCACTGCACTGGGTGACAGGCACTCTCTTGGGTTAACTTAAAGCTGCAGAAAATCTGGCTCTGCCTGGAAAATACTGCTTCTAAGGCATCAGGAAAAGTGAAGAGAGGGACAACAGTTCTCCAAGTAACCTGAGTCCCTGCTGGTGCTGCAGGGCGCTGAGGTTCTAATTCGCAAAACATCCTGCACTTCAGTGAGGGAGCAAGAAACCAGGTCCAGGGAAAGGGAATGAACCAGGAGCACCCTCTGAGATGCTCAGAGCATTTGCCGGGAAGGCCACAGCGCCCCCTGCTGTCCGGCCTCCAACTGCAGCCTCCCCACCAAGCACAGCACACGTGGGGTCTGTACCTTCCTGAGCCTGTCTTCCTCCTCCCTCCAAGAGGACAGGGTCACTGCCTAACCCTGGTGTACCTGAGGCCAGGCTGACATCTTGCTGGGATGAGATGTGACCCTTCCTCCTGTCTGTTCTCTCTTTCGCTCCCCTGATTCCCACAAACCCTTGAACCCTTGTCCAATATGTCCTGCAAATGTCCTTTCAGGACGTGACCCCGCAGCCCAGAGGGGGAGTCCAGTGTGAGCCCCTCATATTTACTCTGGATCGTGGAGTTGCAGTCAGTGATTTCAAAACACATGTTTGGAAAAAAAAAAAAAAACTATATTCAAGCCATGCCTACTCTTACCAGGGGGTCACTGTTAAAATACCCCAAGGAGTTTGAGTGGGATAGAAAAATTACAGGCTTCAAAGAAAGGAAGGTGTCTCAAGTGGGTTATTCACCATTTCTGACTAAGTCATCTCATGGCCCGGACACTGCCGTGACCACCAACACTAACCACAAGTGCCCAGAGCCCAGGAGAAGAACGCAGGTGTTTTCCACGCCCACCCTATGCAGATTCTGAGCAGATCATGGCTCCAGACTGAGGCTCTGCCTATCTGAAGAGGCAGCTCAGGGGTCCAGGCACCCCTCTGAGACACCGCACGGCTGGGAACTCAATACAGGTCCCAGGGAAGACACAATAGGTCTATGTGTGACAGAGAAATGGTCTGAGCTCTTCCTCTTGTTGAGACAGTGACGGAAACATATTGGGATTCACCGTTTGAGGAGCAGGAGCCTTCCTTAGTTTCTTTTTTTTTTTTTTTTGAGACGGTGTCTCGCTCTGTCGCCCAGGCTGGAGTGCAGTGGCGTGAGCTTGGCTCACTGCAAGCTCCGCCTGCCGGGTTCACGCCATTCTCCTGCCTCAGCCTCCGGAGTAGCTGGGACTACAGGCGCCCACCACCGCGCCCGGCTAATTTTTTTTTGTATTTTTAGTAGAGACGGAGTTTCACCGTGGTCTCGATCTCCTGACCTCGTGATCCACCCGCCTCGGCCTCCCAAAGTGCTACGATTATAGGCGTGAGCCACCGCGCCCGGCCGCCTTCCTTAGTTTCTAATAACTGCCACTGATTCAAAATCATGCGATCATAAGTTGCTTTCCATATTGTTCCAAACTGTCATGCGGGCCGAGCTGACTCCATCTCGGGGCATCCGCACTGCACCCCGAAGGGCACCATCTGGTTGCCCAGACCTGGAGTCTCAGCTAAAATTTCACCTTGTCGCTGAGGTCTTTCTCGATTTCTCAATTTTAAATTGCAACAAGTTCCCCAAGTGGCCTCCATTCCTCTTGTTCTCTTTTTTGCTAACTGTGGAATTGTAACCATCTCACCTTCTGTACATTTCACTTACTATCTGTAACATTTCTCTCCCTACAATAGAAGGTGAGCAGCATGTTTTGCTCATCGTTATACTACAGTGCGTAGATAATTGCCTAATACATAGTAGGGGATCAACAAATTCATTATGGATAAATTATAACCAATATCATGTAATTATATAGAATTCTATTATCATCACTAAACTATATAGGAAAAAACTGAAACCTACTGAGGTAAGGCAGTCCATGTGTCTAGTGCCTGTGATAGCAAACCTTTAAGAAACAAATTAAAAACATTGAAGTCTGAAATGTAGAAAAATATCCTGGGTAAAATGTGGCTTCGTGAAGCATTAGGACTTCAGGAGAAAGACAGAGATCATTTTGTCTTAGAGTGGCAACAAAGGATTTCATGGTGAAACATGAAGATATTAAAAATGTGAATAGCTTAAAAGAAGGCGTAGAGCAGCATCTGCAGTGGAGAGAATGGCATCCTGACCCTCAAACCAAAGCGCCGCCCCCCAACTTTAGACGCTGGAGGCTGTGGCCACTTTAGAGGGTACCCGAGGCCACTGGTGCCTCTCACCAGATCTCCAGCCAAGCAAGGGATGCTCAACTGCAGATGCCGTGCCCTGGTTAGCACAGGCTGTGGCCGGCACTCCCTTGTTCCTGGGCCATCACCCTTTCAGCACATTGACTTCACTGGGCCCCTCCCACACAGCCAGCACCTTTGCTGTGAAGAGGGAGACACACAACCCCACACTTCCATCAACTCTTCCAACCCAAGACCCTTGGTGTAGCAGGTGCTCTCTTGCTGTGACATTTGCTCTGTGACATTTCCCTCTGGGAAACCACACAATATCATTGATCAAGATCTAGGCTCCCACTTCAAGGCAGCGGTGGTGACATAGGAACGGGCATCACAGCATGAAGGTTTAGGGGACTCTCACTCGGCCCATTGCCCCCAAGCCACCAGCCTCCCCAAGCAACACAGTGGCCTCCTAAAGTCATTCTTATTGAAGTTGTGACATGGGCTATGAAACCCCAAGGGGTCCAAGCTCCTTCCGAGAGTCCTAACTTTCTTAACTCTCTACCCTGTGGCCACCAGTGCCTCATTACAATTAGGCCAGGCCCACCATGGTGAACACTTTGGTAATCACAGAAGAGTCAGGTTCATTTTCCCTTAGAGATAACATCATTCACATTTGCTCCAATAATGATAACTCCTCATACTGTGATAAGAGGTCCATCATCTCAACATCAAACATTTACTGGAAAACAGATTGTGGATGGATAGTAAGCTGTGGTCCCCTAAGTACTGGCGGCCCAGGCCCACTGGCACCCAGCAGGGCCACAATGCTTCTGCTATACCACACCCCCCATCCTGACGTGCAGCTTCCAGCAGACGCTCCAGTTCTTACTACTTTGAAATGTAGATAATGTCTCCCACTCACCCCTCCCTGGAGGTAGTAGGGATTATTGCTCCAAGACCCAAAAAGGGCACAGACTGAGTCACTAAACAAAGAGAAGCCTTCAGACTAGTGGACGTAGACTACATTAGCTGATGACCACATGGAAGTATCATTCCCATATGTAGCCTGTGTCAATGGTGGTGAAAGACTCTGAAGAAACATTGGTGAAAGCTCACCCCATAATCGATGTCAATATTGAAGCCCTGAGTGATAAAATGTCAGTGCTTTTTATGGTTGATCTTGCTTGGTATCTTACCTTCCCATGGCTTGTGGAGCTACTGTCAGACTCAGGATCCGAAGCCCAAAAGCTGCTAGAACAGGACTGCCCTGTTCAGAACTTGTGTCCCAGGCTGGAAAGCTGGGAAGTGCTGGAATCCCATGCTAAGGGGCTGTGCCTCAAATGCCACCTGACCTCTGTCCAAGGCAGGCAACTCAATCCTTAGATATTGAACGGGTCCAGTGGCACCGAGCTTAAACACCAGCAGCCTTCACAATCACAAATAACATTTTAAAGACCGGCAGGTGGCTCACGCCTGTATTCCCAGCACTTTGGGAGGCCAAGGTGGGCGGATCACCTGAGGTCAGGAGTTCAAGACCAGCCTGACCAACATGGATAAACCCAATCTCTACTAAAAATACAAAATTAGCTGGGCATGGTGGTGTATGCCTGTAATCTCAGCTACTCGGGATGCTGAAGCAGGAGAATTGCTTGAACCTGGGAGGCAGAGACTGCAGTGAGCCGAGGTCGTGCCATTGCACTCCAGCCTGTGCAACAAGAGTGAAACTCCGTCTAAAAAAAAAAAAAAAAAAAAAACCAGCAGGTGGCCCTCCCAATGCCAGGTGTGAATTCAAACCAGCTAACAAAGCCACAGCACAAACCCAGACTGCAGCTTGCACATTGGAGCCTCATATGCAGAGGCGGCTTCCAAAATGATCACAGGCTCAAGGATATGCATGTGCTCTGATGTATAAGAGTTGTGGATGGAAACGTCCTACGCCACTAAGGAAAACATGGCTCAAGCTTTTGCTGAATGCCTCCCTGAAGACCCACAGGGCTAACAGCATGTGCAACAGCAGCAGTAAAGCGAATGCCCAAACCCCCACTTCCCTTCGTGGGTGGCCACCTGGGAAGGCCACTCCCATGGGAATGGCCATGGCTTCCGACAACATCGCCCCTGCCCAAGGGATCGTCAAGGGAGGCAACGGCTTCGCTGGAATTGGAGACACCAAGGAAACTCGCCTTGACTGTGCGGTCACCAGCAAAGCATCCTCTCCTTACTGGTATAGGATACTCCTTACTCCTGACTGCTACACTCGCTACCCCAGCACATGATGCTGGTTTATGGCACATACCCCGACCCTTGCCATACAGCTTCCTTAGCTCAGGCTTTGCTGAGTACTCTGCAGATGAGCCAATACAATGGTATTTTGTGAGATCACCATTTGCCTTCAGAGTAACCCCATTAGCTATATCTCCAACAGCAAAGAAACCAAAGGAACTAGGTCAGATCGTGGAGCTGCCCTACAAGTTAGGCAAAAAATACGGGCTTCTGAGACCTGTGTGTAACAACTCCACACCCAAATCTAACCAGCTCTCCCAGTAACAGTTCTCTCATGTGTTACTGACAAAATGCCTATGGATTGGAGTGTTCTGTGTGCAGGAGCCTGGTCCAGGTTTGACTTCCGCAGGTCACTGGATGTTCCCACAACCATGGGACCTTCCCCACATGCACGCCCACCCTGCTGATTTTCTGTCTATACCCACATCAACTAGGCCCTCACAGGGCATCTACTAATGCCCTAGAACCTAAAACCATCTCCTGGTCCCAGTTCCTCAAAGAGCTCTAATTTGTTCCTCTGCTGGGATGAAACCAGGGCCACTTCCTCAACTGGTGAAATTCCTGGGCCTGCTAGAGATCAAGAACTCACTGCTTCCTCAGAGTGACAGCGACCCCACTGCTCTAGAACAGCAATCACCCCTAGAGACCTGAGACGCCTCATCCCACCTTAAGATTACTGAAAACACTTTAACTCTTACTCCTAGACAATTGCTTAGCCTTAAAGTATCTAACTGCCAAGCAAGGAGATAACTATCTCCTCTAGGGCACCACGTGCTGCGTGTACTTGCTTAACTCAGGAGAGTCCAAAAAAACTGACCTGCTTAGCAAGACAAGCCGAAGTGGTATTCAGTCTCACCCAGGTGTTCACCAGCATCTCGGGGCTTGGCTGAACGGCTTTGATGTGTTTTTATGGTTAGACACCACGGCCTGCAGAGCCTGATTGAGAACAAAATGCCAAACCCTCCTCAGTGTGTAGGTTGGCGCTTTTTTCCTAGTCTCCTTACAGAGTGTATACTACGGTATGCAAGCTGGCCTTTCCTGGTGGCTTTAAATATTCCCTCGGTGCAGGTAGTTCAGCCTCAGCCACCGGCATAGGCATTGTGGGCTCAACTGTCTTAGGAGTCATGGAGAATCCATAGGTGGTTGCTGCCTGCGTCTGGCAAGGGCTGATCAAGGTACATGAGGGGTCCCTCTGTCAATGGCTGTTTGAACCCAAGCTTCACACCAAGTTTTTCTTTTTTTCTTTTTTTTTTTTTTTTTTTTTGAGACAGAGTCTCGCTCTGTCTCCCAGGTTGGAGGGCAGCGGTGCAATCTCGGCTCACTACAAACTCCGCCTCCCGGGTTCATGCCATTCTCCTGCCTCAGCCGCCCGAGTAGCTGGGACTACAGGCTCCTGCCACCATGCTCGGCTAATTTTTTTGTATTTTTTAGTAGAGATGGGGTTTCACCATGTTAGCCAGGATGGCCTCGATCTCCTGACCTCGTGATCCGCCCTCCTCGGCCCCCCAAAGTGCTGGGATTACAAGTGTGAGCCACCGCGCCCGGCCACACCAAGTTTTTCAACTGTCCTTGTCACCAGAGTTATTTAATGTACCCAACAGAAAATAACCCTGGAAATTAGGACACCGGATCCCCAAAGACCTTTAAATAGGGGAAGTCCTCTCTGGGATGTGCACAGCTGTTCTTGCTACATAAGACCTGGAAAACAGGACTGCTGTCTGCCCTCTCTGCTCTCCCTGCCTAGCTTAAGGATCTATCAGTAATGCAAAATTTCAACTTTCACACTGATGTTTCAACATTGAGGCTGTGCCCCCAATCTGAACTGTGACTCCCGGGCCACCCCAGAGGGACCCAGCAGGTGAATCCCCTGCTGTGAACATCTATCTGAACCTCTGGTGGCTGCTGGGTGCATTGGCTACCAGCTAAGTTAACAGAGAAACTCAAGCAGTTTCCTTCTAAACACACGTGTCCTAATTGACATGTCCAATAGAGATGATCATAGCCCTTTAGAACATTCTTTTGAGAGAAGTTTATTCAGGTCGTTGGTCTGTTTTCCAATCAGATTATTTGGTTTTTCCTACTGAGTTGTTTGACTTTCTTATGTATTCAGATATTTACCCTTTCTATCATGTAGGGTTTGCAAGTATTTTCTCTCATTTTCTGGGTTGCCTTTTCACTCAGTTGATTTTTCGTTTGCTTGTTTTTTGATGTGCAGATGCTTTAGCGTTCAGTGCATCTCCACTTGTCTCTTTTCCCCTTTATTGCCTGTGCCTTTGGTGTGATAGCCAAGAAATCATTACCCACATCAATGTCAAACCTTTATCTTCATCTGTTTCTCTCATCATTTTATGGTCTCAGGTCTGTGTTTAGGTCTTCTTATCATTTTGACTTGATTTTTCTACATGGTATAAGATAAAGGTCCAAATATATACATATATCAACTCATAAGGCAGTATACTTTACACATAGATAATTTTTGTCACTCACACCTAAATAGAGATGGAAATAATACACATTTTTAGCCTTAGACAACTCTTTATGTCACTGAGCTTGTTTCACCTGTAGCCTGATGAGGTCATTGTCCTCTCCACCCTGGCCCCTACAGCAGACTCCTCACCCCATTACCTCAAAAACTCCTTCACGAGGGTGGTAATGCCTTCAAAGCCTGCAATGAATTAATTCTCTACTCCACTGGGTCCAGGTCTAGACTTCCAGAGAACAGTAGAGCCCATCTTCAGAAAGTAAGAGGCATTTATTCCCTGAATTCATTGAATGAAAGCACATCATCATGGCAGGGTCCTCATCATCACCATCAGCTCCAAACCAGCTAAGACACTCAACACAGAGACGCACACTAAAATGAAAGCTGGGAGAGCAGAGAAGGAAAGGAGGAACATTGAGGCCAAAGGATACCCACATCCTCTCCAACGAATGTCCACCTCCTCTCACTGAGAAGGTTCAAGAAGGTTTGTCTCTGAGCCTTCTCCCAGCTGTAAATCTAGGCAGACTCCTCCCACACATCCGCTCCCGCTCTCCCTCCTCCAGGTGACCCCAGCCATGAGGAGCCTTGCCCTCTTTGCTGCCATTCTCCTGGTGGCCCTGCAGGCTCGGGTGGAGCCACTCCAGGCAAGAGCTGATGAGCCTACAGCCCAGGAGCAGCCTGGAGCAGATGATCAGGAAGTGGTTGATTCCTTTGCATGGGATGAAAGAGCTGCTCTTCAGGTTTCAGGTAAGAGAGGCCGGCATGCAGAGCTGCAGTGTCTAGAGGGACAGACGGGAGACAGAGTCTGGAATTGAGTCTCCACGGTCCATGTCACTTAGGTGGCTCCACTTAGCATCTCTGAGCCTTGATTTTCTCATCTATAAATTGAGTAGAGAGCCAAATAAATCTAAGAGATTTTCTTCCCCCAAAACTTCATTCCAGGATATGTCTGTGAAATTCACTATGTTTAAAATACAGAGAGACATACTAACTAGTTCGTTCTGGATCTAAACAAGTAGACTTAATTATTGGGAGAATATTTTACTCTGTCTATAGAGAATCTTTTAAAGACTCGGGATGGGCCTAACAGTGTGTTCAGGTGTGTGTGTGATGGGGCCAGAGCACAAAAATGAAAGCAAATGAGAGTGAGTCTCAAATCCTGTGAGACCTGCACTCCTCTGTGTATTTATTCCTATTGACTGAGACTGTTTGCGCTACCGGCCCTAATACAGCCAACATCACCCATCAGTCAGCATGTGACTTCTCCAACATTCCCTTTACCACCCACTGCTGACCTTGGTGCTCAATTTTGGATGCTCTCTCTACGTCTGTAGGCTCAATGAGGGGCTTGACCTGCACCTGCAGACGAGATTCCTGCCGTCCCGGAGAACACCGTAGAGGGACTTGCAGTGCTCCTGGAGTACGCTACCCGTACTGCTGCAGCTGAGCTTCCGAAAGAGAGAAAAACGAGCTCATAATTTACTTTCAGAGCTACAGAGAATTGCTGTTACTCCTATACCTTGTCCTCAGTTTCCTTTCCTCATCCCAAATAAATGTCTTCTCACAAGACTTTTGTGTTTACACCTCTTTAACGTGTATGTGTGTATGTGTCTGTGTCAACACATTTGGGATACATGTACCAGAAACCTAAATCAAATTTTTGAACAAAATATAATTCAAAATTCTAGGAATTTCAAGCAGGAATTTGAGCTTCAAACCTAAGTTGAAATGAAGGTCCATTGTCACCACCGATCTCACCATTCACTGTTCTGCCTTTTCACTCTGCCTCATTTTCTTCGGATCCATTGTGTGCTGGGCAAACACTCGGTGTCAGCTTGAAGTTTATGCAGTCACAAAATTGTTACTTCTCCAGGAAAATCAGTATCCTCTGTGCTAAAGAATTGGAGTTTTATGGAAAGTGTTCAGGTCACACATTTGCCTTCGAAGACATAGGGTTACAGGAGATCCACTGAAACAACTTTCATTAAGAGGGAAATGGGTTGTTAGCAAAGGCGGGATGCATGGAACAGAAAGCACAGCAGCCCACACCGGGATGTCCTCATTAAGAGCACCCTCCAGCCACGTCTACTAAGACCTGGATTTCACACCCATAAAGTCGTCTTCACACCCAGAAAACCCACACGCACAAATGCTGCCCTGCACTTTACAACGTGCACTGTCTTAGGTTGCCTTAAAGCCGCTGAGAACACGATTCAGCTTGGAAAATACAGCTTTGGAGGGGAAAAGAGAAGAGAGCAAATAAATGTCATCAGCAACTTGGCGGCCCTGTTGTTGCTGCAGGGCACTGAGGCTCTGATCCCAAAACATCCTGCACATCAGTGAGTGAGCAAGAAACCAGGTCTGGGGAAAGGGAATGAACCAGAAGCGCCCTCTGACATGCTCAGAGCATTTGCCGGGAAGGCCACAGCGCCCCCTGCTGTCCTGCCTCCAACTGCAGCCTCCCCACCAGGCAGAGCATACGTGGGGTCTGCGCCTTCCTGAGCCTGTCTTCCTTGTCCCCTCCAAGAAGACAGGGTCACTGCCTAACCCCGGTGTCCCTGAGGGCCAGGCTGACATCTTGCTGGGGTGTGACATGACCTTTCCTCCTGTCTGTCCTCCCTTTCCCTCCCCTGATTCCCACTGACCCTTGAATCCTTGTCCAATATGTCCTACAAATGGCCTTTCAGGACACGACCGCTTTCAGGAGTCCAGCATGAGCCCCTCGTATTCACTCTGGATCTGGTAGTTGCAGTTGGCTAGTTTAAAACACACGTTTGAAAAAGAAACTATATTCAAGCCATGGCCATTCATAGCGGGTGGACACTGGTAAAATGATGCAAGGAGTTTGAGTGGGACAGAGATTACAGGCTTCAAAGAAAGGAAGGTGTCTCTAGTGGGTTATTCACCACTCCAGGCTAAGACATGTCATGGCCCAGATACTGCTGCGACCACCAACACCAACCACAAATGCCCAGAGCCCAGGAGAAGGGAGCAGGTGTTGCCCACATCCACCCTATGCAGATTCTAAGCAGGTGTCAGCCCCAGACTGAGGCTCTGCCTGTCTGAAAAGGCAGTTCAGGGGTCCACACACCCCACTGAGATGCTGCACAGCTGGGGAACCCAATACAGATCCCAGGGAGGACACAGTGGGTCTGACAGACACAATGGTCCCAGCTCTTCCGCTTGTTTAGACAGTGAAGGTGATGGACCCAGTAGGATTCAGGGTGTGAAGTCTGCACACCCTTCTTTGGTTTCTGGTTCACTACCACTGATTGAAAGTCCTCTGGTCATGAACTAACTCTGTATATGCTCCTAAACTGTCATGTGGGCCAGGCTGACTCCATCTCAGGGCATCTGCACTTCACCACAAATTCTACCTGGCTTGCTCTCCAGCTCTGGGGTCTCAGCTAAAATTTCACTTTGTCACTGTGTTCTTCCTCAATTTCTCAATTTTAAATTGCAACAACTTCCCCCTGGTGACTTCCATCCCACTGGTTCTCTTTATTGCTAACTTTACAATTATAACCATCTCACCTTCTGTACACTTCACTGACTCTCTGTAACATTTGCCTTCTTATGTTAGAAGGGAAACTGCATGTTTGGCTGATCGTACCACAGTGCATAGATGATTGCCTAACACATCATAAGGGATCAATAAATTCATTATGAATAAACCAATTAATAATCTCTAACATCATATATCATTACAAAATCACATTGTTATTACAAAACTGTCTAGAATAAACCTGAAAACTACAGCATTAAGACTGTCCTTGTTTCTGGTTCCTGTGATGGCATACATTTAAGAAACAAACTAAAAACATTAAAGGCAGAAATACAGAAAAATATCTTGGGCAAAATGTGGCTTCATGAAGCATTAGGACTTTAGAAGAAAAAAGAGATTATTTTGGCTTGCAGCGGCAATAAAAAATTGTATGGTTAAGCCTAAAGATATTTAAAACATGGAGACACTTAACAAAGGAGTAGAGCAGCATGTTCAATGGAGAGAATAGCGTGAAGGCAAGAGATACACAAGAGGAGGTCAATCTCCACTGAAATGAGAGTAATTACTGTTGCAACAGAGAAGGATGGAGTAGAATTTGGGCCTATTTGCTTAGAAGCATCCATCAATCCAAGGGAAAGGGGCAGATGAGGATGGAGCCTCCCTGCTCCTCTGTGTGGATAAAGACACACTGGGAGCACCACATGTGGCTTCTGCTACTGCAGTCTACGGTGAGCAATGACAGCTGCAAACTCTAGGGACAGAGAATGCAGGCAGAGGTGTGAGGCTCTCCAAGCAACCGGGGCAACTCGCTCAGCCTTGGATGAGATCCAGAACTGTTCCCCAGGATGCAGATAGCGTCTGGGTTCACTGATGATGTACAAGAGATTTTCTACCTCGAGCCACTCTTATGGTAGGACAATAAAAGAGTAAGTCAGATCCCTCACCCTATAAATGTGATTATGCAAGGGTATAGCAGCCGTGTCTCTGAAGGAGGATAAAAGCCTAACTCCAATAAGCACAAATTAGCCAACACAGATGGCCCAATCACACTGGTCAACTTCCCTCCTAACGACCTCCAGCTAACTATCCCGCTAGCTCCCAGCAGGGCTTACATTCTCCCGCCTTTGGCTTTAGGAGAGTGTAGGACAACCGTTTTCCCTATTGCAACATTTTGACTTTTTTGCAACAGTCTTCAGTAAATGCTTCCTTGCATTTCTGAAACGTACGGGTGAAATTTTATTTTACAATAAAAGACATAGGCTATTTTTTCTGTTTCTCTGTTTGATTTTTCTGAACTCTGCTTACAAGAAAAAGCAGAATGTAATGGATGGGAAAATGATTTGTTCCCTTTTCTGAATATGTGTATTTTTTTTCTTTGCTGCTGAAAGCCAAATAACTCATTAAGAATCCTGGAAAAACAGTTCACTCTGATATCACCTGGCAGGTCACCCTCCCAATCTCTCACTACTTTTACCTTTGAATGACAGTGACCCTCAACAATCTTTGTTCCAACGATCTTTGTTTCACCCACTAGACACCCACTAATTCCTGCCAGCACCTGGAATTCCTCTAGCTCTGAACATTAACCAAGAAGCTCCCCAAGCTTGATCTCATCTTCTGTCCTTCCAGCCTCTCATGTAGCCGTCCCTCCCTCACTGCTGATAAGCATCAATAAGGCTGTTCTCGGCTGGGCACGATGGCTCATGCCTGTAATGCCAGCACTTTGGGAGGCCAAGGCGGGTGGATCACCTGAGGCCAGGAGTTCAAGACAAGACTGGCCAACATGGTGAAACCTCATCTCTACTAAATATATATATATATACACACACACACACACACATATATATATATACATACATATATACACATATATACATATACACATATATACATATACATATATATACACACATATATATATACACACACACACACACACAAATTAGCCAGGCATGGTGGCAGGAGCCTATAATCCCAGCTACTTGGGAGGCTGAGGTACAAGAATGGCTTGAATCCAGGAGACAGAGATTGCAGCAAGCCAACATCACACCATTGCACTTTAGCCTAGGCGACAGAGCTAGATTCTGTCAAAAAAAAAAAAAAAGGCTGTTCTCCCACGGGGCTTTGCATCAAATAACTTACCTGGGAGCCTGATGCCTAGGCTGCCCCTGGCACACCTGTCCTCGGCTCTCACCTCCTGTCGTTGTGCACTGCACCGTGTTTGCATCAGCTTCTCTGAGTGTGGTAGTTTTGATGTTTTTCAGTCATCTTAGTTGGGTCTTGAATTTGAATGTCAGAAACCGCGATGAGCTAAGTTAACATTTTGACTCCTATATCTTGGAATATTCCACAGATTACCTCAAGGCCTCTAGTCAACAGCACAGCCATTGTGGAGAGGACACCAGCCCATGAGCCAGGTGGACAGAGACGCAAGGTAGCCACCGAAACAAGAGACACAGACCTCACACCCAGCGTAACCCCTGCATGCCTCCCATGTGAAGTCCCCCTTTTTAAACTCCTGTCTTCTCCCCCAAAACTTGAAGTGGTTGCTTTGATGTGAATCCAGCCATTTCCCCCTTACTAGTTTTGGTGAATAAAGTCGCTCTCTTTCTACCACACCTCCATCCAGTTATCACCGCTGCAACTGGCAAGCAGCAGGACCTGTGTTCAGGGACATGTCCTCACATGGTGGAAGGAATGACGTAGTGCTCTGGGGTCGCTGGAAGACCTGTGTGTTACAGTATCACACCCAAATCTAACCAGCTCTGCCAGTAACAGCTCTCTCCTACGTTACTAGGAAAATGCCTATGGATTGGAGGGTGTTCTGTGTGCAGGAGGCTGGTCCAGGTTTCACTTCTGCAGGACACTGGACATTCCCACAACCACCAGAACTTCCCCACGTGCACACACACCCCTTCTCGTTTTGCCTCTACATCCATATCCACTGGGCCCTTCAGGCACCTATTAATGCCCTAGAACCTAAAACCATCATCTGGGGCCCAGTTCCCCAAGTAGCCCTAATTTCTTCCTCTGCTGGAATGAGTCCAGTGCCCACTTCCTCCAAAGGTGAAATTGCTGGGCCTGCGACAGATCAGGAACTCACTGCTTCCTCAGAGGGGCAGCCGACTTCACTGCTCTGGAACAGCAACCACCCCTAGCGAGGCTTGAGATGCCTCCTCCCTCCTTAAGACTGAGAGCGCCGCTGCCCCCAGTCCTCCACAGCCCAGTGCCTGCTGCCTTCACGCAGAGCTGCAGGGGAGGCCCTGAGCGCCCAGCCTGCAGGACCAGCGCTGTGCATGACCCTCCCATGGCGGCAGGGGCTGCCTGGCCTGCATACTGGGTTCAGCAACCTCGCTGTAGGTATTCATTCCTTCAGGAATGACTGCATTCTTTTCTCATTTCCAGAAACCTCATCCCGTTTACCTCACTATGAGGAGGAGGATGGTGGAGAGTGGTACATTTTAAAATGTGCACTAGTCTCCCTGGGACTCCCCCTTAAATAACCCAGGAGGGACCACACAAGGGAAAGCTTATGCATCCCATGCACCCAGTGACCATCTTCCTAACTGTGGGTGTAGGGAGACTCGTAAGCCTATGGGATCGGTTTGGGAACAGGGTATTTGAGCTCACAACACAAGTTGACGCAAGCTAACACCAGTCTCGCTGCAGCTTTGGCCACCTTCCTGAGGCACTTCTGAGAGACATTAGGTGTCACGCAATCATTTGATGAGTCCTTGGCCTGGATGGCATAGACAATCATTTAGGCTTGAACCATCCAAGACCAAGCAAAAAGGTGATTGTCCCCTCTAGGGAACCACATGCTATATGCGCGTCCTTTCCTCGGGAGCCTCCAACCTGCCCCATCCAGCAACAAAAGCCCAGGCGGTATTCAGTCTCACCCAGGTGTTCTCCAACCTTACTTGTCTGAATGGCTTGGATTTGCTTTTATGGTTAGACCCCCGGGCCTAGGGAGGTCAGTTCAGACCAGATTCCAAATCCTCATCTGCGTGTGGGTGGCATTCTGATCCTAGTCTCCTTGCAAGGTGTATACAACAGTATGCAGGCCAGGCTCTCCTGGTGGCTTTAAATATTCCCTCGGTACATGTAGTCCGGTCTCAGCCACCAGTATAGGCTTCATGGGGTCAATTGTCTTAGGAGTCATGAAGAATCCATAGTTGGTTGCGGCCTAGGCCTGGCCAGAGCTGACCAAAGTAGACGAGGGGTTGGTCCCTCTGTGGACTCCTGCTTGAACTCCAGCTTCCTGCCAAATTTCTCAACTGCCCTTGTTAACAGTTATTTAAAGAACCCAATAGAAAGTAACCCCGAAAAATTAGGACACCTGATCCCAAAAGACCGTTAAATAGGGAAGTCCTCTCCTCTGTGTGCACAGCTGCTCTTGCTACATAAGACCTGGAAAAGACGACTGCTGTCTGCCCTCTCTGCTCACCCCGCCTAGCTTGAGGATCTGTAAGTAACACAAAACTTAAACTTTCACATTGAGGTTTCAATATTGAAGCTGTGCCCCCAGTCTGACCTCTGACTGTAGGGCCACCCCAGAGGGACCCAGCGGGTGGAGCCCCTGCTGTGAACTTCTATCTGGGTGTCTGGTGGCTGCTGGCGGTAACGGCTACCAGCTAAGTCAATAGGAAAACTCAAAAAGTTTCCTTCCAAATACACGTGTCCTACTTGACATGTCCAATAAAGATGATCATAGCTCCTTAAAACATTATTTTATTGTGAGAGAAGCCTCTGCAGGTCCCAGGTCTGTTTTTCAATCAGGTTGTTTGCTTTTTGCTATTGAGTTGTTTGACTTCCTTATGTATTCGGATATTTACCCCTTCTACCACGTAGGCTTTGCAAACATTTTCTCTCACTTTCTGGGTTGCCGTTTCACTCAGTTGATTGTTTCCTTGGCTATGAAGATGCTTAAGCATTCAATGCAGCCCCGCTTGTCTATTTTCCCATTTGTTTATTGCCTGTGTCTTTGGTGTCATAGCCAAGAAATCATCACTCACATCACTGTCAAAAGCTTTATCTTTGTATGTGCTTCTCGTAGTTTTATGGTTTCAGCTCTTTTGAGGTCTATGTTGAGTCTTCAATCCATGTTGAGCTGATTTTTTACATGCTGTGAGAGAAAGGACCACATGTATGCGAATAGCAACTCATGAACCTTACACAACCCTTTCTCTCTCTCACTGAGCTCCTTTCACTGTAGCCTGATAAGGTCATTGTCCTCTTCACTCCGGCCTCTACAGGAGACTACTCACCCCATAACCTCAGTCACTCCTTCATGAGGGTATAAAGACCTTGAAGCCTGCAATGAGTTACTCTCTACTCCACTGGCATTCAGGACTGGCACCAGTGTTTAGACCTGAAGAAAATAGTAGGGTCCATTATCAAGAAATAAGAGGCATTTTCTCTCTTAAATTATTGAATGAAAGCACTGTTTCCATTCTTTTTAGAATATTAAATATTTAACCAGGAAATATTAGGTGTTTCCTGAAAACAGGAAAAAATGCCAGGGTCCTCATCATCACCATCAACTTCAACCTAGCACAGACACTGAACATAGAGCTTCCTATGAAGAAAGCTGGGAGAGCAGAGGAGCATTCCAGGGACGTCAAGGCCAATAGGAGCCGGCATCCTCTCTAACGAAATGCACACCTCCTCTCACTCAGAAGGCCAAAGGTTTCTTGTCTCTGAGCCTTCTCCCAGCAAAGCTACAAATCCAAGCTAGCTTCTCCCTCCCCACACAGCTGCTCCTGCTCTCCCTCCTCCAGGTCACCGTAGCCATGAGGATTATCACCCTCCTCGCTGCCATTCTCTTCGTAGCCCTCCAGGCCCGGGCAGGCCCACTCCAGGCAAGAGGCGATGAGGCTGCAGGCCAGGAGCAGCGTGGGGCGGATGATCAGGACATATCTATTTCCTTTGCATGGGATAAAAGCTCTGCTCTTCAGGTTTCAGGTGAGAGAGGCCAACATAAAAAAGCTACAGAGTCTAGAGGGACGGATGGGGGACGGGCTCTGGAATCACGTCTCAATGGTGGATGTCACTTAGGTGGCTTTACTTAGCATCTCTGGGCCTTGATTTTCTTATCTCCAAACTGAATAGAGAGACAAACAAATGTAAGTAGTCTTCTTTCTCCAAAGACTTGATTCCAAGATATGTCTATAAAATTCGCTAGGGTTAAGATATGGAGAGACACATTGACTAGTTCTTTCTGGATCTAAACAAGTAGATATTATAGGGAGAATATTTTATTCTGCCTATAGAGGAACTTTTAAAAACTGGAGATGGGCTTAAAAGTATGTTCAGGTGCGTGGTGATGGGGCAGAAGCACAGAAATGAGAGCAAATGAGAATGAGTCTCAAATCCTGTGTGACCAGCACTGCTCTGTGTATTTATTCCTATTGACTGAGGTTGTTCATGCTACCGGCCCTAAGGCAGCCAACATCACCTGTCAGCCAGCATGTGACTTCTCCCAGTTTCCCTTTACCACCCACTGCTGACCTTGGTGCTCAATTTCTCATGCTCTCTCTGTGTTCCCAGGCTCAACAAGGGGCATGGTCTGCTCTTGCAGATTAGTATTCTGCCAGCGAACAGAACTTCGTGTTGGGAACTGCGTCATCGGTGGTATGAGCTTCACATACTGCTGCACTGCACGCTTGTAGATTAACGTTCTGCTGTCCAAGAGAATGTCGTGCTGGGAATGTCATTATCGGTGGTGTGAGCTTCACATGCTTCTGCAGCTGAACTTGCAGAATAGAGAAAAATGAGCTCACAATTTGCTTTCAGAGCTACAGGAAATGGTTGTTTCTCCTATACTTTGTCCTTAACATCTTTCTTGATCTTAAATAAATATCTCATAACAAGACTTCTTTGTTTACACTTCTTTAAAGTTTGATATGTGTCTGTGTCAAGACACTAGCAAGCAACTGCCAGAATCCTACATCAATATTTTGTAACAAATTAAAGTTTCAAAATCTAGAATTTTTAAGGAGGAGCCATGGCTTCAGACACAAATTGAAACGAAGGCATAAATGATGCCACTGATCTCACCATCCACTGCTCTGTCTTTTCATTCTGCCTCATTTGGAATGCATTCATTTTCAAAGACAATTCTCATATGCTAGGCAAAAGAATCAATGTCAGCTTCCAGTTTAGCTACTCACAACCTCACTACTTCTCGGGAAAAACCACCATCCTCTGTGTCAAAATATTGGAGTTTTATCGAACGTGTTCAGGTCACACATTTGCCTTTTGAGACCTAGGGTTACAGGAGATCCACTGAAACAACTTTCATTAAGAGGGAAATGGGTTGTTAGCAAAGGCGGGATGCATGGAACAGAAAGCACAGCAGCCCACACAGAGATGTCCTCACTAAGAGCACCCTCCAGCCACGTCTACTAAGACCTCGATTTCACACCCATAAAGTCGTCTTCACACCCAGAAAACCCACACGCACAAATGCTCCCCTGCACTTTGCAACGTGCACTCTCTTGGGTTGCCTTAAAGCCGCTGAGAACCTAATTCTGCTTGGAAAATACAGCTTCACCAGAAATCTTACATTCCTGTTGTTGCAGCAGGCTGAGGCTCTGATAACCAGAACATCCTGCACATCAGTGAGTGAGCAAGAAACCAGGTCTAGCGAAAGGGAATGAACCAGAAGCGCCCTCTGAGATGCTCAGAGCATTTGCCGGGAAGGCCACAGCGCCCCCTGCTGTCCGGCCTCCAACTGCAGCCTCCCCACCAGGCACAGCACACGTGGGGTCTGTACCTTCCTGAGCCTGTCTTCCTCCTCCCCTCCAAGAAGACAGGGTCGCTGCCTAACCCCGGTGTCCCTGAGGGCCAGGCTGACATCTTGCTGGGGTGTGATGTGACCCTTCTTCCTATCTCTCCTCTCTGTCCCTACCCTAGAAACCCACTGTACTTTAAAAATAGTTGAGGATGTCTTGTCAACGGCCTATGAGGACATGACCACAAAACTCCAGGGACAAGACCAGCTTGAGCCACAGATTTCTTATATTTTGGATCTAGCAGTTCCACTTTATGAATCCGCTACACATGCTGGAAAAAGTAACTTCTCTGTTCAAGCCTTGGCTCCTCTTATCTGGAGGGTCATTCATAGAATGCCTCCAAAACTTCCAAGAGTGACAGAGAAACTATAGTTTGCAAAGAAAGGGACAGTGATTCTAGGAGGACTATTCCCCATTCTTGACCAAAACAATCTGTGGGCCAAGACACAGATGTGACCACCAACACGAACCAGAGCCCAGGAGAAGGAAGCAGGTGTTCTCCACATCCACCCCACGCAGATTCTGAGCAGGTCTCAGCCCCAGACTCAGGCTCTGCCTGTCTGAAGAGGCAGCTCAGGGGTCCAGGCACCCCACTGAGACACTTCACAGCTGGGGAACCCAATACAGGGCCCAGGGAAGACACAGTGGGTCTGTGATTGACAAAGAAATGGTCCAAGGTCTTCCCCTTGTATCGAAGGTGAAGGTGACATTTTGGGTTTCAGGATGTGAAAGGCAGACGGTCTTCCTCGGGTTCCTGTAACTGCCACTGACTTGCAGTCACGTGGTTCTTGCTGTAACTCTGCATATTGCTCCTAACCGTCCACTGAGTCGGGCTGACTCCATCACGCGGTTTCTGCACTTCCCAGAAGTCCACCTGGCTTGCGCCCTAGATCCTGGGGTCTCTGCTAGAACTTCCCTTTGTCACTGAGAGCTTTGCTGATTTCTTAATTTTAAATTGCAACTAGTTCCCCCTGGCGACCTCTATCCCCCTCTTCTCTTTATTTTTAACTGTAGAATTGTTAAGCTATCTTACATCTGAGCATTTCATTTACTCTCTGCAGCATCTGTCTCCCAACACTGGGAGGGAAGCTGCATGTTTTCCTCATCATCTTACCACAGTGCATGGATGACCACCTAACACATTGCACATGATCAATAAATTAATTTCAACTAAATGAATTAATTGTACTCAAAATTTATATTGATACAAAATTGCATTGTTTTTCCTAAACAGCTTAGAAAAAAGATACATAAGCCTACAGAGGCAAAGCAGCCCGTGTGTCTAGTCCATGTGACAGCATTCCTTAAAAAAAACTAATTAAAACTAATTAAAAAGACAAAAATATAGGAGACTATGATGGGTAAAATGTGGTTTAATGAAGCATTAGGACTTTTGGAAGAAGGAAAAGACCATTCTATCTTGGAATGCCAAGGATAGATTTCATGGTGAATTTTAAACTGAAACGTAAAGATGTTTAAACTTTCAGTAGATTAAAAGAATGATTAAAGCAGAAAATTAGGTAGAGAACATAGAATGAGGGCAAGAGCTGTGCAGGAGGAGGTCAACCTCCATTGAATTAAGAGGAATTGCTGTTGCAACAGAGAAGGATGGAGTAGAACTCAGGTTGATGTGCTGAGAAGCATCCATCAATCCAAGGGAAAGAGCCGGACCAGGACGGAGCCTCCCTGCTCCTCTGTGTGGATAAAGGCACACTGGGAGCACCACATGCGGCTTCTGCTACTGCAGTCTAGGGTGGGCGATGACAGCTGCAAACTCTAGGGACAGAGAATGCAGGGAGAGGTGTGAGGGTCTCCAAACAACCAGGGCAACTTGCTCGGCCTCAAGTGAGACCCAGAAACATTCATTTGGATGCACTGTATGTTTACTGATGACGTACAGACGTTTTCTACCTTGAATCACTCGAGTGGTAGAACAATAAAGAGCAAGTCAGATGCCTCATCCCTATAAATGTAATTACCCAAAGGGATAGCAGCCTTGTCTCTGTGGGAAGATAGGAGCCTATCTCCTAATAAATTAGCAAACACAGATTGCCCAATCACACTGCTCAACTTCCCCACCAACAACCACCAGAACTTTTCCACTAGCTTAACCTAAGGCCTACATATTCCTGCCTTGGGCTTCGGGACAGTTGAGTTCAACGGCTCACTCTATTGCAGCGTTTTGACTCTTATTTCAACAGTCTTCAATAAACACTTCCTTGACATTTCTTAAAAGCCTGGTGAATTTTTTTTAATACAAGACATTGGCATTCTTTTCTGTTTGTCTGTTTGAGAACTTGAACTCTTCTTACAAGCAGGACCAGAATCGAAGACATCACATAACTACTTACTCTCTTTCCTAAACCTATGTACCTTTTCCCCTTTGCTGCTCAAAGCCACTCAACTCACTAAGAAACTTAAGATTATGGGAAACGGTCTTTCGCTGTAATGTTACCTGGCCGGTCACCCTCCCAGCCTCTCAGTGCTTTGTCCTCCTGGATGACAGTGACCCCACCCCCTCTTTGTCCCAGCCCTCCACCCCATGACCACCCACTAGCTCCTGCCACCACCTGGAATTCCTCCATTTCTGAACATCAACTACGAAGCTCCCCATCCCTGACTCACCCGCTATCCTTCCACCCTCTCACGTAGCCCTCCCTCCTTCCCTGCCGATCAGCATCAATAAGGCTGTTCTCCCCAGGGCTGTGCATGGGAATCACCAGGGAGCCTGATACCCAAGCTGCTCCTGGGACACCTGTCATCTGTTCTCAAGCTGCCCCAGGACACTTGTCATCCGCTCTCATCTCCTGTCCTTGTGCACTGCACCATCTTTGCTTCAGGCTCTCCGAGTTTGGTATTTTTGATCCTTTTCAGGCGTCTTAGTGGCTTCTTGGAGTAAAACGTTAGAAATCATGTCAAGCTGAGTCACCATGTTTTTTAAGAGACAGGGGTCTTGCTATGTTGCCCAAGCTGGTCTCAAAATCCTGGCCTTAAGCAATTCTTCCTCCTCAGCGTCCCAAAGTGCTAAGATTGCAAGCTGAGCTACCTTGCCCGGCCCTGAGTCAACATTTTCACTCCCATACCTAGGAATTCTGGCTTTAGGAAATGCTTGGTCCAAGGACTCAAAGCATGAGTTACTTTGTTGTCTTCATCTTTTTTCCCCTTTCTTTCTCTTGATCTTAATTTGGGATCTCTCCCCAGGTGACAGCCATGTCATTCATGGTCATCTCTCTGTGCCCTTCATAGCTAATCTCCTAGAGAAAATCCCTACTTCTTTCCCTGTTGTTCCAGCCAACTCCCGAGTCCTGTGGCCTCCTCTGAGTCTGTTACTGAGGGCAGAGGTTGAGACTCCACCTGGCTCCCACACCACCCCTGCTCCCAGCAGGAAGAATTTAAACTAAGAATGGGTGAGAGGTTCTTTGGTCACTCCAAACAGTCCACAATCTCGTGCTCCCACCACCATGGGCTCTTTGTGACACTTTGGGAATAAGGTGAGAGGATTCAGTCCTACTTCACCAATATTTTAGAGAAGCAGAAGTTTACACACGCAAAAATGCACAAGTCCAACTTCTCACCAAGACTGTGAAAATGCCCTCTGTTCATCTACTGCTGTGTGAAAAGATGTCCCAAACATAGTGGATTGAAACAGCACAATCAGGTCTTCACTCATACCTTGGCAATTTGGGCCTGGCTCCTTCCACGGGCATCAGAGGAGAGGTTCTGCTGGGATCTGAAGAGCTCAGGGCTGAGACACTTGCCCACAGGTGGCAGACAGTGCTGGTTCAGCTGGGAGCTCTTACAGGGCTGAGGGATGGGACCTTGTGATGTGCCGGGGCCAGATCACGCCGGCTCATGAGAGAGGTGGTTTGTGTGACATTTTTTAAACTGTCCAGAGCTGGGAGGATTCTAACCACAGAAATTTACAAACACTGTAAATCAGGGTTTTGGTTTTTCCCAGAAAGCTGGCTGTTCCGTGTTCTCTAGCTCACCCTTGCAAGTGCCCTCAGTTCATTTTCCTGTGAGAGGCTGAGGCTTCCTCAAAGCACGGTGTCTGGGCCTTCAAGTGACCAGCCCTCTTAGTGCATTTGAGCTGCTATTTTTAAAAAAGGCCATAAACTGAGTTGCTTATGAACAACAGACATATTTTTCAGTGTTCTAGAGGTTGAGAAGTCGAAATCAAGGTGGCAGCAGACTTGGTGTCTGCTGAGGATCAGCCTTTTTAATTCATGGATGGCACCTCCTCACTGTGTCCTCACCCGATGGAAGGAATGAAGGAGCTCTCAGGGGTCTCTTCTATAAGGGCACTAGTCCTATTCATGGGGTGCCCTCCGGACCTCCTGCCTCCCCAAAGGCACCACCTGTTAGTGCTGCCACCTGGTGGTTTAATATTTCAATATAGGAATTTCAGAGGGACAAAAATATTCAGACTGCAGCGCCATCCAAGATGGTGAAAGTGAAAAATACCAGTTCCTTAGCACCTGGGCCCAGCAAACGGCATGGTGCTAAGTCAGGTGCATTCTGTTGGTGAAGATGTCACCCGACCTGGATCCAACAGGAAAGAAGTAAACCTCCCTTTCTGTGGGAGAAGAGTCCAAGAATTGGGACCACATTTTAAAACAGCCCAAGAGAGTTATTCTTTCATAGTCATTTGTAAAAATTGCTGCAGGCAACAACACTAGACACATAGACAGCTTGTGAGAGGCAGCTGGGAAAGGGAGACAAATAGCAAGGGACTTGGAGCTCCTGCCTGTCCCAGCTGGATCTGCAGGCCTGGGAGTTGCTGTGTGGCACAGGCAGCACCACGACCCTCCCTGCAGGGAGGTGGACAAAAGGCTGAGGGGAAGGACAGGGCGGTGCACTCTCAGGAGCTGAGAGATGGACAGTTCTCAGAGCTCACCCCCATGCAGCCCCCGCCCTACCCCACGCTAACACGCACACTGTGTTCCACAACTGCCCTTCCACACGGGGTCAAAACCATGTTCCAGGGCCCTGCCCAAAGTCCACACTCACTGTGTCTGCTGGGGTCACCAGACAGCCTCAGGGAGTGTGGGAATATCCTTGCTGCTGCCGAAGGCCTCTCTCCTCTCACACCCACACCTGCACCCCCACGCACAGCTTCCCTAGGATATTTACCCCAGCTTGAGGGTGTCAAGGCTGTTGTTCAGTGTCTGAAAGTTTAACTGCATGTGTATGAAGGAACAGTTTCAGTTGTGTCTACACTCAGAGTTGACGCTGGTGGCAAGTCCAGGACACTGTGCTGAGCACGGGGTGAGTGGGGGTGGAAGTGAAAGTGTTGCAAAGACTTTTAGATGTAGCACCATTTTTTGCTTAAACCACTGAGTTCTGCCAAGGTTCTGGTGCAGCCCAGAAAGAAAGGTGAAAGGGACCACAAGACACAGACTCACTCTGTTCTAATTAGGGTTTGGGAGCCACCTGGGGGAGACAGAGGCAAGGCCCAGGTGAGACCTCAGCACAGACTGAGAACCTGACCTGCCCTGGCTGTCGAGTCCCCACCACAGACTGGGAAGGAGGCAGGGACAGGAGCATTGGCACCCAGGAGAAAGGGCAGAGGCCCCCAGACTCAGATCCTCAGCACCACAGCCAGCACGAGGGGGAACGACATTACGACACTAGGTTAGAGAGGGGGCAGGCCAGCCTTCCAGGGCCAGCAGCTACCGCTGACACGGAGCCAGCAGCAGTGTATTCTGTGCCTTCTGAACTAATGTTGTAATATATACACTTTGGGGTGCAGAAGAAAGCAATGTGTTTGCTGAACAGCACTTTACAGGGGTCCCTTTTGAAGTCCCTCTTGGGTAAATTACTATTTAAGGGCAGGAGTGCCACCTGCTGTCCTTAAGGTGCTATTGCAGTGCAGTGCGCCCAATTCTCCGTTAGGGCAGGTTCGTCTTTACTGGAAGATAGTGTGGGCTCTGCTAGGTCAGCAGCGTCTGACGTGTGAGGACATCACAGCGTGGAGGCACGCTGGAGCCACTGAGGAGATGAGAGACAGCCCTTGACCTAAGTCAACTTCATGTCGGTGGCATCTCCAAGATGCTCGCTTCTTATTAGGGCTTCCATGTGGGAGTGGGGTGGGGTGAACTCAAGGCAGTTAGCAGAGATGAGGTCCTCGTGACTGCGGGTCACGGTAGGGAGGTTAGTTCTCTTGCAGGAGCCAGATGGCTAAACAAGGGGGAGATACACCTGCCTCGATTTTGTGCATGACCATTGAAAGCTGGATCCTAGAGTAATGGGCTCTTCAAAACAGAGCTTGTGCTTCAGTATTTGCATGTATGTGACCCTAGGGGCAGGAAGGTAAGTAGAGAGAGGGAAAGGAACTACGTGAAGTTCCCTTGTCCCTGACACCCTTTGATGTTCTACAGATCTAGAAGTTCTGTTTACTTCCAGGCGTTCCGACCGACCGTTGGCGTGGTGCCTGTGGTGACTTTACAACCTGTGATATGGATCCTGATAAGCCTTCTTGCACCCCATCTGTCTAAATATTTACCAATGGCCATGGGGATTGGTCTGCGTTATCTTCTATTTCAACTAAAATAGGCTGGGAATACTTCTTAGTTTCCAAAGATAGAGCATACAATTCCGAAATGCTCCTTTAAGTCGAGACAAATTAGATCACTTGTTTACAGAAGTACCCCGTTCTCTTGGCTGGATCAGGGTATCTGAGCAACAGCGCCATGGCAGGATTTCCAGGCGATAGAGTAGTTATTGTCTTTCCCCTGAAATGCTGGGGAAAGAGGCATAGACAGCTATAACTCACAATGGACAATTACAGTTCGGGTTGGAGAGGGAAAGTTTAATTAGAAATTTATATCTTAGTTAAATGGTCATCTCCTACTGGGTAAATGAAGGCAAAATTCAAATAAATACAAAACAAATGCATTTTTTAAATATGCAAAGGTTCCCTAACGAAGCTGAAACAAAAATCAAGAAAACAGTTCCATTTACAATAGCATCAAAAAATAAAACACCTAGGAAGAAACAAGGAGGCGAAGGGTCTACATGGTGAAAATGAAAAAAAAGTAGTGAAAGAAATTAAAGAATGTAAAAATAAATGGAAAGATATCCTGGGCTGGAAATTGGAAGAATTAAGATTCTTAAAATGTCTATCCCAAACAAAACAATATACAGATTCAGCACGATTCCTATCAAAATCCACATGGCATTCTTCACAGAAATAAAAAAAAATTCCTAAAATTTGTATGAAATGGTGAAAGAACCCAAGTAGACAAAACAATTCTGATTAAAAAAAAAAACCAAAGTTGAAGACATCACGATTCCTCGTTTTAAATTATATTACAAAGCTATAGTAATCAAAACAATATGGTATTGGCATAAAACCAGACACATACCAGCAAAATAAAATTGAGAGTCCAGAAATAAATCCAAACACATATGGTGAAGTAACTTTTGACAAGGGCATCAAGAAGCCACAATGGGGACAGGAGAGTCTCTTCAATAAATGGTGGTGGGAATACAATTTCCACATGCAAAACAATAAAACTGGACCCTTCTCTTTTGCCATATACAAAACTTAACTCAAAATGGGTAAAACACCTGAATAGAAGACCAGAAACAAGAGACTATGAAAATAATGGTAGAGTTCTATATGTTTTGAGCTACAAAGTATTCAAATTACAGCACTGGGGGAAAAAAACAAAGTGCAAGCCAATGTGTTTAATTTTTAAGTGGAGATTTCCTGGAGCAGAGCTGCAGGGCTGGGGCAAGGATGGAGGCTCATTACTCCTTTTACCCTCAGAATGGTCCTTGTGGGTGATTTAACATTTTCTAAAATTAAAAATAAAATAAAATTTCAGAGGGGGATTGTGGGCATGTCAGTTGTTTCGATATTTCTCAAAGTGGAGAGAAATACCTAGTACATATTTTACTGGATACATTCAGATCACATTGGTTTCTTGAACTACATCTTTTGGCCTTAGTTTTATTAACTCTTTACCTAGTATCCCACTGAGTTCTTTTCCCTTATAGGCTGATAAGGTCATTATCTTCTCCACACTGTGCCCCACAAGAGCCTACTCACCCCATAATCTCAAAGCCTCCTTCATGAGGGCAGAAATGCCCCCTGAGTCCTGCAATGAATTAACTCTCTACTCTAGTGGGCTCCAGCTCTGGCCTCAAGGTCTAGACCTCCAGAGAGTGGCCAGTCCCACCTTCAGAAAATAAGAGGCATTTGATTCCTGAAATTATTCAATGAAAGCACTGGTCTTTTCTTTTTTGAATATTAAGAAGTAAATATTCCAGCAGATGGAAAACAGGAAAATGTAACACTGTTCTTATCATCACTATCAGCTGGGACCAGAACAGACACTCAATAAACAGCCTCACACTACAATGAAGCTTGGAGAACAAAGGAGCATCAAAGGGACCTGGAGGGCAAGGGTAGCTCTTCTGCTCCCCAATCCCATGCACACCCCGTCTCACCGCAACATCTGCCCCTGAGCCTTCTCCCAGCAGACCTATAAATCAAGGCTGCTCCTCACTCCCCACACATCTCCTCCTGCCCTCTCTCCTCCAGTGACCCTAGCCATGAGAACCCTCACCCTCCTTGCTGCTGTTCTCCTCGTGGCCCTCCAGGCCAAGGCTGAGCCACTCCAAGCCGAGGATGAGCCACTCCAGGCCAGAGCTTATGAGGCTGACGCCCAGGAGCAGCGTGGGGCAGATGACCAGGACTTTGCCATCTCCTTTGCAGGGGATTCAAGCTCAAGTCTTAGAGCTTTGGGTAAGAGACACCAGCATTGCAGAGCTAGGAGTGTAGACAGGAAAACCAAGCACCTCTGGAATTAGATCCAACAGCTGGCCCTTTCTCTTAGATGATCACCTCCCCAGGCCTCAATTACTTTATGTTTGTACCGAAAAGGAGGAATCAGTGATATTCAAGGCATGACTTTTCTCTAAAGATTTTTTAATTCTATGATAAGTCTATGAAATTTTCTAATTTTTTGCTACGTAGTAATGTATTGAAGAGTCTCTACTTCAAGGAAGAGAGCCTAATTTTAAAGGAATGTTTTGTTTTGCTTTGCTTTGTTTTGTTTTGTTTGATGGAGTCTCTCTCTGTCGCCCAGGCTGGAGTGCAGTGTCACTATCTCAGCTCACTGCAACCTCTGCCTCCTGGGTTCAAGCAATTCTCTGCCTCAGCCTCCCAAGTCACCAGGATTACAGGCACCAGCCACCAAGCCTAGCTAAATTTTGTATTTTTTTTTTTAGTAGAGACGGGGTTTCACCATCTTGGCCAGGCTAGTCTTGAACTCCTGACCTTGTGATACACCCACCTTGGCTTCCCAAAGTGCTGGGATTACAGGCATAAGCCACCACATCCAGCTGCTAAAGGCATGTTTTTTAATCTGACTTTTATAGGAACCGTTGGAAACTGGAGACAGTCATATGGGTGCATTCAGATGTGTGTGTGTGACATGGCAGGAGCAGATAAGTGCAGCATATCAGAATGGGTCTGTAATCCTGTGTGTGACCAACACTGCTCTGTGTATCTATTAATGGTGCAATCATGCTATTGGCTGTAATGCAGCCAGCATTACATGTCAGCAAGCATGCAACTTCCCGAAGATTCTCTTTACTGCCCGCTGCTGACCCTGGTACTCAATTTCTGATGCTCTCTCTCTCTCTGTCCCCAGGCTCAGCAAGGAGTTTCACTTGCCATTGCAGAAGGTCCTGTTTTTCAACAGAATATTCCCATGGGACCTGCACTGTCGCGGGTGTTAACCACAGATTCTGCTGCCTCTGAGGGATGAGAACAGAGAGAAATGTATTCATAATTTGCTTTATGACCTAGAAGGAAACTGTTGTGTGTCCTATACTTTGCCATCAACTTTGTTTCCTCATCTCAAATAAAGTCCTTTCAGCAAGTTATTTTGTGTTTGTGCTTTTCTGGTGTTTGATAATTCAGGATTCTTCAGATGCAAAAATAAAAACACAAGTCTTATCTCAAAACACTAGCTCTTCAAAAGAGTTCTCTATGTAGACCAGAGAAATGGCAGAGAGGATGTTGAGAGAAGAGAGGATTTGGGTTTTTTTTGTTTTTTGCTTTCTGAGATGGAGTCTCGCTCTATTGCCCAGGCTGCAGTGCAGTGGCACGATCTTGGCTCACTGCAACCTCTACCTCCTGGGTTCAAGTGATTCTCCTGCCTCAGCCTCCCAAGTAGCTAGGATTACAGGTATGCGTCACCATGCCAAGTAATTTTTGTATTTTTAGTAGAGACAGGGTTTCCCTATGCTGACTAGGCTGGTCTCGAACTCCTGACCTCAAGTGATCCACCCACCTCGGCCTCCCAAAGTGCTGGGATTACAGGCATGAGCCACCGCACCTGGCCTTAAGCACTGTTTTAATGTTAATGCTGGCCAGCTGTGCCTGAATTCCAACGGGAGGAGAGTATAATGAGGCACTCCTGATCCCCACGTCCCACCATGGCCTGAACTAGCATTTGAGGTTAACATTGGAATGCCTTGGGCTGAGAGGAGGGGTCCATTCAGTTGGTTGGAGGGTTAGAATTTTATTTTTGGTTTGCATGTGATACAAACACAGGAGGAACGAACGTGGAGTCCTGGCCCTTCTGACTCTGGCCAGAACCTTGCCAACCCGACGTCCCACTAGGGTGAGCCCACAGCCATAGCCAGTCATCCTACACCACCCATTCTGCTTCCTCATGCGCACCACATGTCCACAAGAACACAGGCCCTCTCTCTTTGCCTTGTCCCTTGTCACTATGTCCAGAGACAAGAGGGTGACAACAGATAGTCCTGGGTATAACAACAACCCTGACATTCATCCAGAGGTCTGACCAGACTCCCAGTTCTTCTGCCCTTCTGCCGGGTCTTCTTACCTCTTTGTAGGAGAGGCCACGTTAAAGTGGCCTACTTTCCAGTTCTCTAAAATGCAGAGAGAAGACGTGGAGGGAATGGTTCTCCAAGGCAGGTCTGAACAATGAGAAACATGGACTCACAAAACCCATTTCCAAGCCTGACTTTGCCACTTTCTACCTGAATGGACTCGACAAACCTAGCACAGAAATGGAGGCTTCATTTCCTCCTCCATAACCTTGCGGCAGCTGCCTCAAAACCTGACTATGGGACCTAACAGGATTCTTGACAAAGGCGGTCAGAGACTTAGACATCAAAGGTGGGGAATAAATAACACAGTCAGATAGCAAGGGTGGGGGAGTGACCTAGCAAGTGGGGGTGACACCTAGCAAGGGGGGGGGGCCCCAGGAAGGGGGGGTTGGCCTAGTAAATGGGGGGTGACCTAGCAAGTAGGGGGTAACCTAGAAAGTCGAGGGGTGAACTAGCAGGATTCTTTGATAAGATGGCGCTGGGCAGAACAAAGACAGACAGGACCAAAGTCCAGCCCTAGTTGAAAAGATGGCTCAGAGGAGCCTGGCTAAAGTTTGGTCAAGGGGAGAGTCTTGGTCACCCACCGTTCCTGACCTGAGACCCAGATGATGAAAGGGCTCAACTCACGCAGATCTCAGGGGCAGAATTCCAGAAAGGGAGGCAGGGGAGCAAATGCAAAGGGCCTGAGGTGCTAAGATGGGCTTTGTGCTCGGAGCCAGGAAGGCCAGTGATTGGGAGCTGCGGGACCAGTCAGAGGTGAAGGAGGGCCCAGAGCACAGCGGCCCGCAAGGGCCAGGAGGGGCTTCTCAGTGCAATGAAGTCACTGGAGGATGTTCCTTAGAAGAACGGCATGATTCCCGCTCTGTCTGCTGTGTAGGGAATGCAGTGCAGCGGATCAGGAGAGGAGGCAGGGAAGGGGAAGGTGTAGTCTGGGGCTGGATAGGAATGCTCCATGTCACAATGGGGACCGGCGTCACACACGTGAACACATTCGCCAAAACATACCTGGCTGAACTCCCAAGATTGGTGCTTTTCACTCTGCAAATTATGCTTCAATACAAATCGTAAAATATAAAACGTAAGCTTTATGAAAAAGTCCATGAGATCTAGAAAATGAAAATTAATAAGTCAGAGGGAGGAGGGAGTCAAGGGTCGTCCAATTCCCCTCAGAATTAAATAGCATTCGAGTGTGCACTGTGCATGTGAAGTGTGTTCTTCCTTTTGTTCCACCTGGCAGGACACGCCTGCAGCAGCGGAGCAGCTCAAGTCCACAGGACGGGCTGCGGTGCCCGCTTCAGCCTTCTCAGCTGGGTGTGGCCTGAGAAGAAGGATCCCAGCTGGTGCCACTTCCTTGCTCACCGGGAGTGTGGAGACGGCCACCAGTCACTAATGGAGCAGGTGCCTGGGGGAGGACCTGGTGTAGTTCCCTAGGTACACTCAGAAACAGGAGTGGAGGAGAAAGTGGTGTCTTGTTTAGACTTGTCTGCCCAGAGACACAGCTAAAGGTGACCACCTGGAGTTTGCCACAGGACAGCCTGGATGGTGAGGGAGAGGTAGAGGTCACATCAAAGAGACAGGCGCAGGAGCCCCAGGCTGCAGACATGGCAGCCGGCTGAGCACACCTGAACAAGCACAGCCATGCTCTCTCTGTCCTTGCTTCTGCGGGAGCCCCTGTGCCTTCTCACCAGAGCCCCAAACTGCTTCTTTCCCCAGGATCAGACCCTGGCGATAAGCGAATAGAGAAAGTGCTCTCTGAAAAAGGATGGGATCATCGTAATCCGCAATGTGAGTGCGGTGATTCCCCATGTGAAAAGTCCTACCCAGCTCCCCATCATTCCCTTCCCCACGCAAACCCTTAAGACAGGGCTAAACATTCCTGCTTTATGCGAGGCTGGTGAGGGTGTAGCAGTCACCGGGTGTGAACCAGCCTGGCGTCCATGATCAGCATCAGGACCCCCGGGACACAGAGTACCAGGGCATGACTGGCGCTTCCAAGGAACCTCAAATACCTCCGATCTGTCTCAAAGCTGCTAAGGGCCAGAAACCCATCCTTGAGGACAAGGAGAATGTGGCTTTGGGGGTCAGATGCCAGAGAACACGCAAACCTGGGAAATGCCTTGTGATGGTTGATGTTATGCCTGGGCCATGGTTCCTGGACAGTTGGACAAACAGTATTCTGGATGTTTCTGTACGGTTGTTTTCAGATGAGATAAATATTTAAGTTGGTGGACTATCAGATAAATATTTAAATTGGTAAAGCAGATGGTCTTCCATAATGAGGAGGGGACATGAATGGAACAGAGACTGACCTCCCCAGAGCAAGAGGGAGTTCTGGCAGCAGGCGGCCTTGGGACTGGCCTGCAGCTCCTCCCCAGGTCCCCAGCCTGCTGGCCTCCCCATGAGGTGTGGGGCTCACCACACCCCACACAGTGAAGGAATTGGTTCTGCTTCTCTGGAGAACCCTAACTAACACGTACCCTGAGCAAATGATGGGGAGGAGACCTCCCAGGTAGCTCTCGATGGCCCCCCGGGGTGGGCTGTGGCTGTCCAGGCTCTGCGGGGACTACCCTTATCCCGGCTCCTAAACCCTGTAGACAGTCCCTCATGTAAGACAGCCCTGAAAGTGCTCCAGGCCTCATACCGAGCCCCTTCCCCTAGAGACATGGTACAGGCTCTAGCTGAGGATGGCTCAAACTGCACAGACCGCGCGGCCCAGAAACCCCGCCATAACTGACAAAGCCACACACACACACACACACAAAGACAGCCAGACGGGAGAGGTGGACAGAAGCTGAGAAACATGCAGCAAGGTCCAAGTGTCAGGTGGACGGGGCCCCGGCAGCTGGAGAGGAGGGTTGGCCGAGGAAGCAGAGATGGGAGGGGAGCTCCCCACTTGTGGAAATGCAGCAACTCAGGGGAGCCCCAACACCGTCTCTGTGGAGACCACAGGACAAGGCAAAGACGTCAGGATGTCCCTGAAGCCCAGCTGGCAGCCCTGAATGGTAGCCTGGACATTCCTTCCCACAATCCCTCCTAGGAAGTCCCATTGCGGAGCTCACCTGGGCACAGTGAACACACCTGTCTTTCCTCAGTGCTCACCTCCCTGCACAGTCCAACGGGTAGAATACGGGCATGGCACAGGTAACCTGCCCAGAACCTGTGTCGACCATGCTGAGGACTGGATTCTCTCTATTCTCACCATGCTTCCCCTGCCAAAGGCAAGGCAGGCTAAGGAGAAACTGAAAGAGAAGTGATCAAGGGGAGGACAAGAGGAGGGGAGGAAGCGAAAGGAGCAGGTGCAGC
This sequence comes from Hylobates moloch, assembly GCF_009828535.3. Taxonomy (NCBI): domain Eukaryota; kingdom Metazoa; phylum Chordata; class Mammalia; order Primates; family Hylobatidae; genus Hylobates; species Hylobates moloch. The sequence continues at coordinate 121,396,494 of NW_026652283.1, forward strand.
GGGAACAATTTCACTGGAACCCAGGTCACTCCCCTTAGTAGACACACAATTCCAAATAAAGAGAGCTTGAAGTTACTGGGATCTTCAGCATGCACCAAAGCAATGCTTAGCAACCAGGATTGTGTGTCCCCCTCTGAGGAAACACTAGGGTGAGGGTAACTATTGAATAGACGTACGCATATTCAGGGTTACTGTATTATCTGTATTGGACAAGTGAAAGAGACAAAGAAATTTTGCTTTTGGTATTACAAGCCTCAACAACGATTACAGCAAATCTCAGCTGTCAAAACTGTGCAACAAACTCAGTGATTCTAAAACAGACACTCGTAAGAATCCCTCAGGGAAGGGGGTTTAAGTGTGGGGTTTTCATGTTGTCCAAAAGAGATGTGAGGTTTTGTTGTTGTTGTTTGTTTGCTTGTTTTTTGAGACAGAATCTCACTCCATTGCCGAGGCTGGAGTACAGTAGCGTGATCTCAGTTCACTGCAACCTCCATCTCCCAGGTTCAAGCAATTCTCCTGCCTCAGCCTCCGGAGCAGCTGGGATTGCAGGCGCCTACCACCACACCTGGCTAGTTTTTCTGTTTTTAGTAGAGATGGGGTTTCACCATATTGGTCAGGCTGGTCTCAAACTCCTGACCTCAAGTGATCCAACCACCTCGGCCTCCCAAAGTGCTGAGATAACAGGCCTGAGCCACCATGAGCGCAGAGCTAGGATGTGAGTTTTTGAGGCTAAAAAACAGTAACAGAGAGGAGACCCCCTGGTGCTGGAGTGCGTCTCTATTCTACCACCAGATGGTGGCAGCGTGTCCCATGGTGTCCCCAAGCCGCTGGACAGCCAGGTTTCCACGAACACCTAGGGGTTCCACTCATGCTACCAAACTCCCCGCTAAAGAGAAAGCACTTTCAGAGAAAACAAAGGGGCCCAAGGCCCAAGGGAAACAAACGCAAAAAGGTTCCGCCAGACATCCACCTGGCAGCACCCACTCTGTCTTCCCTCCCAAATATTCTCTAGTGAAAGACCTTTTTCTCTTTCTTTCCATTTTTTCTTGTGCCAAGCTGTAAATTTTTTAAGGCATATATAAAATTAGTTCTATTTTTATTATTTGTTTCCATAAACACAAAATTACATGCCAATAAATATAACCAGAACAAAACATGATACAGAGAAAAAAAATCTCTGTACCAGTTGTTTAATGCTAGTGTGCTGAGAGGCATGAAATGGAGAGAATCACTGTTCTCTCTGTAACTTACTGTTCTTCCTCAATTATAATTAAGCAAAAGTTATGAGTGAAATAGTGGTTATCCATATTAAATGCCTATAAATATTTTGAATGAAGACTGCCCACTTCATATTTAAAGTTTGCTTTTGCGTGGTGATGTATCTGAGTCAGATTGATGACAAAGCTACTGGCAGGAAATACTATGTATCTGAATAATTTCTATCGTTTGTTTCAACAACATATCTCAGAGATATCTGCAGAAATAAAAGAAGAAGTAAAAACCTTCAGCAAACTCAGAATATTCTTTACTTTTTATACAAAATAAAATGGCACTGTATTTTTAGATTTCATCTTTAACCCCTCATCGGCAGCCAGTTGCAACAAGTAATGGTTTCATTTCAATTATATTTCCATAAAAGAAATACATTCTGGTTCCTGCATTTCCTGTGCATCAATCTCATTCGATGAAACAAAATTTCAATGTGCTACCTATGTCATAGGCTGTTCAGTGATACAAAGATAGATAGAGAGAGTGAGAGACAGAGATTTTAGATACAGATCTGATAGAGATAGAGATAGAGATAGAGATAAAGATAGATAGAGACAGAGATACCCTCCTCCTGTCTGCTCACTATGCCAGGGTATTCTCAAAGCATTTGTTGAACTTAACAGAGCCACAGCATAGAAGAAACTTGGGTCTTGAATGACTGCATGGAGCAAAGGCTGCCCCCACATGAGTGCCCCAATGCCCCCCATCCTGCAGCCTATTACGTGAGTGATAAATAAACCTTTATTGTATTGAATCACTATGAGTTGGGGGTTATTTGCTCTGATATTTGCAATATTTAGAAATAATTATACTAATAAAAATTGTAATTTCTCTGAAAGTCAAATTCAACTGAGTATCTCTTTATATTATCTGCCAACACTAAATTTAATTCACACAAGCAAAAGATAATAGGACACCTGCAGCCACCTATTTCTAATGCACTTTTTGATTTTGGTCATTTGTGCCCTAGTTGCTTTCATTATACAGTGAGAAGAAACAATCTTCGGACTATCTCACCTTAATAACATCAAGAGTTGTTTTATAACAAAAAATACTATCAAAGTCAAAATAAATAAGGAGATTACTAATACAATGATCTCTCTAGAGGGAAGGGCTATGACAGACAGGTGGCTTTTTCTGGAATTCTTCAGCCCGAGTGGACGCAGCAGGGTCCAGAATACAGGGTGCTGGGGCACCTGTGCAAGGGCAGACTCTGATCCATGCAGTCATTCAAGACCCAAGTTTCTTCTATGCTGTGGCTCTGTCAAGTTAACAGATGCTTCAAGGATACCCTGGCATAGTGAGCAGATAGGTGGAAGATATCTCTATCTCTAGCTCTATGTCTATCTATCTATATTCGTAATCTATCTGTCCATCTATTTACCTATCTTTCTATCACTGAACAGCCTACTAGGTAGGTAGCACATTCAAATTTTGTTCCATCAAATAAGATCGGTGGACAGGAAGTGTGGGAACCAGAACCTATTTCTTTCACAGAAAGATAATTCAAATAAAATTATTTTTTTTGAGAGGGAGTCTCGCTGTCTTGCCCAGGCTGGAGTACAATGGCACGACTTCAACTCACTGCAACCTGTGCCTCCCAGGTTCAAGTGATTCTCCTGCTCCAGCCTTCTGAGTAGCTAGGACTACAGGAGCGTGCCACCAGGCCCGGCTAATTTTTGTAATTTTAGTAGAGACGAGGTTTCACCAAGTTGGCCAGGTTGGTCTTGAACTCCTGACCTCAAGCAATCCGCCCGCCTCCGCCTCCCAAAGTGCTGAATTACAGGCGTGAGCCACCGTGCCCAGTCAAAATGAAACTATTACATGTAGAAACTGGCTAGTTATGAGGGGCTGAGCCCTGCTGCCTTGGGTTTCTTGTCTCCTCTCTACCACTTTCTAGGCAGCTGATCTTGGTCAAGTTAACGGGAAACGAAGTGGGCTTATCTCCAAGCGTCAGCCTTTTACCTCGTCTTCCAGCTCCATCTGTAAAATGGGCATAAACATTCTCTACTCTGCCTATATCACTGCTTATTGGAGGAATTAGATGACAAAATGGACTTGAAAGCTTGTCAAAATTTTAAAGCACTGTAGGAATGTAAGTAGTATCTGCATCTTTAGTGGAAAAAGCATAAGTTCTCCTGAAGGGGAGAGGGACTGTATTTCCTTTCAGATAGGGGCAGTCAACAGAGGTTTCCGCCACTGCAGGGAGGACATGGTTACCTCTCAGAGAATGAAACGGGAAAACTATGACACTCTCCCATTAAGAAAAAAATAGTTTAATTAACTTAAGAAAAATGATTAACTCCGGAAAGCGACGCCAAGTTGACTTTTTTCTCTGACTGGTCTGCTATGAGGACTCACATGGACAAACACACAGGAGTGCAGAGCGGAGCAGACTGTGTCTCCCTTCCCTGGACATTGTCAGGCCCTCTGACTGTCTTTTTTCCTTTTGTAGCAAGAAAATTTTGTTATTTTCTTTTTGTTTCTTTTTTTATTTTTTTCTTTTTGTTTTAATAATGTTTTTTCTCTTTTTGTCTTCTACTTTGAACCCTGAGAAGCTCGAAAGAATATTTTGTTATTTTCTTTTTGTTTCTTTTTTTAAATTTTTCTCTTTTTGTTTTAAATAGTTTTTTCTCTTTCTTTTTTTCCCTGTACTTTGAACCCTAAGAAACTAGAACATTTTGAACCATAATCATCATTTTCTTTTTCCATCTTCTTGCATGAAACCCACCAGAAACTTTTTGGCTAAGTAAAGATTTGTACATCATTTTTATGCTTTATTTGCATAGAAAGATGTCTAGCAAGCTGACCACTGTCTCTTAGGTATATCGAACGCATGACCTCATTGGATTTATTTTTTTGCTGATCCAAAAAAGCATCAGAATAGGATCTGTGTCCTAAAAATGCTTGAGTTTGTTTTAATTAGTCATGGTAAACTCACATACACATGAAGTGATATTATGAAGGAAGAAGCTGATGCTCACAGATTCCCAGAAGCAGGAGGTGTGGCCGCCACGCCAGGCCATGCGGAAATTACCAGGGTGGGTCAGGAGGCAGCAGGAGGAAGAGAGGAGAGTATGGCCCAGAGCCTTCCTTGGGTTCTCACAGCAAGGAATGGATGAGGCAGGGCAGGTCTCCTAGGTCCCCAAGCTTAGAATTGGATACGTGGGATAATTTTGACAGGCTCTGAGCTGTAGGGGTGACCCCTGGTTGTGTGGTATGTGGCTCTAGGATGACTTATGGCAGGCCGGGGAAATATTGCTTGGTGTGTGCAAGTTTGATAGAGAAGGTAGCTAGGGTATGGGCTCTGGTTCGGTGAGTGTGCTCACAGGGGGCTGCTTGCCAGCTCTAGCAGAATGAGGGGGACGATACACTGAAGGACAGGAAATGTGTCCTCATCTTGGTGTCCCTCTATGTAGATGGGAATGTTCTCTGTTCAGGGACAGGGTCTGAGTTGAATCCTGTATTTCCCTATTCTCTCCACTGCAATTCTTTTTTCCTCACTGATCCCGATGGGCATTCCCTACAGGATCAAGGTGCCAAGCACCACAGCATGAAGAATATAGAAAATGCAGTAGAAAATGCAATCAGTGCTGTTTGAGTAAGGTCATTTCCTCTGCTCAAATGCTTTCAGTAGGAGCCGTTGAAGAAACTTTTTGACCTTTTCATCCTGTATCATTTTATTGACTTCGGGGCATCAAAAGTTGACTCCAGGCTTTGCTGGTCACTCGTCCACTCTCCTCATCATTTATCAGGTGTTCCCCAAGCCCCTGTGATGTGCAGGGACAATGCAAGGGACCCTGGGATGGAGAAGCCCACCCCTGCCTTCCAGGGTTGGGGTGACAGAGAAATCTACAGCTACCAAATCGCCAGGTAGGTGCTTAAAGGGATATGAACAAGTTGATCGGGGTGGGCCCTAGAAGTGACACTGAGCTACATTCTGAGGGATGTGGGGCCGAGGGAGATGTGAGCTTTGGAAACAGAATGAGGGACTAACGCACTGAAGGGTGGGGTATGTGTTCCCATCTCGCTGTCCATATATGTAGTACATGGGATTTTCTCTGTCCAGGGATGAGGTCCGGGTTGAAGCTTTTATTTCCCTATTCTCTCCACCGCAATTCAAAACGCTGCCTTTTTTTCTCATTGACTGAAAAAAAAAAACTTTTTTTGAGGTTCTATCATGTATCAGCAATTGCCTTAGCCATGTGGAATTCAGGAATGGACAACAAAGTCAGGGCACCTGCCCTCAGGGAGCTTACATTTTGATGAGAGAGAGCAGCAACCAACCGACAAAGGAGTCTCTGCCTTTATGGGTGAAGAGTGAACAATTAAATGAGTGTCTACTATAAACAATTAAACACAGCATCCGATGTTAGGTAGCCACCCATGCTGCCAAGAAAAACAAAGCTAGCCAAGGAAACAAAGAGGGAGGAGGACGAGGATTCCAGAAAGTAAGGTAGCATGGGGGCGATGGGTTCATCCCAGATGGTCAGGAAAGGCGTTGACAAGGTCTCAGTGGCAAGGAGGAGCCGGGCGCAGGGAGCCGCGGGCAACAACCACCTGCAGAGGAGAAGGCGAGTGCAAGGGAGAGGACGTGCTCCTTGTCTGTGAACCGTGAAATGTCACGACGGAGTCATGAGCAAGGAAATGGCGTAATCTCTGATTTACATGTCAGAAAACTCACCTTGATGGAAATAGTAGACACTGGGGTCTCCGAAGACCGGGGGGGATTGGGAAGGGAAGGAGTGAGGGTTGAAAATGTATATATCAGGTACAATGTGCACCTTTTGGTAGAAGCCCAATCCCCACCAGCACACAATATTCCCATGTAACAAACATGCACATGTACCCTCTGAATCTAAACTAAAATAATTTTTTAAAGAAAAATCACTTTGGTTGCTGACTGGCAAAAGGGTTAAAGAGGAGGAAGGACAGAAGTGGGGTGACCGACTGGGGGGGCACCACAGTGAGCAGGGAAGGAGGATGCACACATACAGAACATCCCAGGGAAAGGAAGGCAGCTTCCCAAGAGTAGGTAAACCACAACAAGCTCACTTCTGAAAGCAGCATGTCCCAGTGTGCAGATCCCCACTCCACGTTCCCCGTTATACCATCTCTTCCAAGGCTTCCTTTCTCTGGCCTTTGCCTTAGGGCTAGTAGACTTGGGTAAGTGACCCACGTTCAGTGGCTGATGTTCAGTGGCCCATGCACAAATCCACACTCAGCTACTTAGTATAGAGAAAGTCACTTAAAACTTTCTCAGTCTCATTTTCTTTATCTGTAAAATTTAAGGTAGTTCTTATCTCTGGGTGTTGTTACAAAGAAGAATTGAGATACTATCTCAATTCCTTGAAATTGAATCCTATAAACATAAGAGACTGTTTGAAAAACCAGATCTCCTCTTTATTGCAGCCTCTGGTTGAGGCAAAGCCCAAATCATTAACTTGAGGCCCGTTTGATTCCCTGGAGGAATTCTTCCTGTCTAGACCCCAGGTCTTGAGATTATTGCACCCTAGGACAAGGTAGGCTGCCGTGCCTAAAGAAAAGCTGGTGGCCAGGCTTCCATCCCATGCAAACATGCTCCAAGTCTTGTTACCCCATTCACCTTGGCTGTGGAGAAATCAGGAAATCTGTCACGCTGGGATTGATTAAGGATGTCGGCTACACATGAGGATATAAAATGCCCCAGAGCAAAAATCTGTCCTCCCTCCAAGCATTCAAAGGGCAGGTTAGAACATGACCGCAAAAGAAAATAGTTGCCTTTCCTACTTATGTTTTGCTCAGAACCTCACACGGACATTTCATTCCTATAACTTTTGTGTTGGCCTGCTCCAAAGAAATTAACAATTCAGTTAGAACAAAAGTATCCCCTACAACTAGGGTTTGGTTTAGCTCCTTCCAGAATGGAAACTTCCTTCATTTTCTCTAAGCCCAGTTGTTCAATGTGTAATGCTGGGTACGATATCCTCACCTATGTCCATACAGCGAGTTTCACAGGCTGGTTGTCATCATGTCACTCAATGTAGACTCACAGTTCAGTTCATTAAAAACATATACATACATCAAAGAAGAAAACTCATGTTGTCAGCACATGTGGTTGCTCATGCCTGTAATCCCAGCATTTTGGGAGGCCAAGGCGGGCAGACTGCTTGAGCTCAGGAGTTCAAGACCAGCCCAGGCAGCATGGTGAAACCTGTCTCTCAAAAAAAAAACAAAAAACAAAAATTAACTAAGTGTGGTATCACACACCTGTACTCTCACCTACTCAGGAGGCTGAGGTGGAAGAATGGTTTGAGCCCATGAGACTGAGGTTACAGTGAGCCATGATCATGCTACTGCAGTCCAGCCTGGCTGACACAGCAAGACCCTATCTCAAGAAAACAAAACAAAACAAAAAACTAATGTCTTAGTATCTCCCTGTAGCTTCCCCTGTTGATCTGGCTTAATCAGGGGACTTTAAAAAAATATTTAAAGAGGTTTATTCTGAGCCAAATATGAGTGGCCAAGGCCCCCGACACAGCCCCAGGAGATCCTTAGAACATGTGCCGCAAGTGGTTGGGTTACATCTTTATCTTATACACTTTAGGGAGATAGAAGTTACAGGCAGACATTCATCAATACATGTAAGATGTATATTGGTTTGGACCAGAAAGGGGGGACAGCTCGAAGTGGGGGCTTCCAGGTCATAGGCGGATTGAAAGATTTTCTGATTGGCAATTGGTTGAAAGAGTTATTATCTAAAGACCTGGAATCAAAGAAAAAGTGTCCGGATTAAGATAATGGGTTGTGGAGACCAAGGTTCTTATTGTGCAGATGAAGCCTCCAGGGAGGCTTCAGGGAGATTGGATGGTAAATGTCTCTAATCAGACCTAAGAAGGTGCCAGACTCTCAGTTAATCTCTCCTGGTGGTTCCATTCTGTAAAGGTGGGCACCCTGGGCTCTGAACCCAGGTGTAATTTTTTTTTTTTTTTGAGACGGAGTCTCGCTCTTTCACCCAGGCTGGAGTGCAGTGGCACTATCTCGGCTCACTGCAAGCTCCGCCTCCCGGGTTCACACCCAGGCGTAATTTTTAAAGCACCAAAAGAACAAAGCATCCTCTATACAGAACGTGTCTCCTGATGCAATTGTGGTAAGTGCTGGGGGAGGGCATTGACAGGAATATCCCAGCAGATGCCTGGGATGCAGATGCTCTATGTTCTCATTGAAATGCCACCTGGTTTCTTTTTACCGCAGTTCAGCTGGAAATGACGTGCTTTTGTGAAAGGCTGTCATCCTCTGGAGAAAGTTGAGGCATCTTAGGAGGGCACATCCCTCCACAGAAGGCCAGCCCACTTCCATTTGGAGGAGCACTAAGAATGCATTTATGGACAAGGTCACAAGTCTCCCCAGAAGGAAATGGTGGAGCCACTTTAACACAAAAAGGGCTGTGTAGTGTTTGTGTGGCCTTGCTTCTCTGAGCCTCAGTTCCTTTCCTTGGGATGCTGTGACTGGAGAGGTCTGTGATACTAACGTATAGCCTCTCCCTCAAAGAACTTACGATCTCATATCAAATTCATACCAATCCGAATGAAGGCAAAATAAGGCGAAACCATAAACCATCCAGGGCCGAGTTACACGTCAACAACAGATAAAAAGCCATTTTAGGGGAAAATGAAACAGCTGGTAATGGTGATATTTTCACTAAACCCCATAAGATAGGAGGAATTTGGTAAGGCAGAGGTAAAGAAAGAAGGGATTAGAGCAGCACTCTCTACCTTCTCACCTGACAAGGGATTGCTGTGTAAGTGAATCTGCATCCATTCATTCATTCATTCATTCATTTCTTCAACAAATATGTCTTGAGCATCTCTGCTGTGCTAAGCCTGTTTCTCCGAACTGGGGACGCAGCAGGAAAACAAAGGCATTAAGACCCCCGAGTGCGCTGGGCTTACATTTTCCTGGAGTGATAAACATATAAGTAAAAGATGTGTCTGCCCAGGCAGCAAGGCCGGCTCCCTGCTAAGTGGCTCTTCCCTTTTTCCTCTGATGCAGGTTTTACCCCAGGAGCTGCCTCCTCCCTCTTACCCTACTTCAGTGACTCACCTTTTATATTTGGGAACTTATACTTCCCCTGCCTAGGGCATTAGCACAAATCCCATTGGGGAGGCATTCAGACTGGCGGCCCAATGTAAAAAAGAACAATCTAAGTAGCGGCTGATACTCTGTTCAGAACCTGCCTGGAAATCCAACACCGGCCCAGCATGGTTGGCCCAAGCACGTGGTCTTCACATTCTCTGAACCGAGCATGGGTTCTTTGGCCATGGAGCAACTCAAGCTTTCTGCCACCTACGCAGCCTCCATGACACATCTAAGTCTGCAGGGAGACCCCAGCTTATGCTGTCACTCTGGGTCCCCTGTCATATGTAGTCACATCAAGCAGAAAAGGCTTAACATAAAGACATTCCCATCCTGATCCCTTAATTTCTCACGCAGACATATCAAGCACCAGCTTTCAGGAGGCAGCCCTTCCACTGCCAGCTTTCATGACTCTCACATGGGGTTTGCTCCTGGATTTTCTTCCAACGTGGCTATGGCTCAGTTCCCACTCCTCCTGGCTTGTGATCAGCAGACATACTAGGCTAAGCCATCAGCACAGGGCAATAGGCCACTCAGGTGTGTCACCTGTCCCCAGACCAGAGCGTCCGCCAGGGGACATCTAGCTCCAGGAGGCCTTACTCTCTTCATTTTCCACTTTAATTGTAGTAGAATTAATGACCCCTGACATCCAGCAAGTGCTTATTTGTTCCATGTTTTAATTAATGCACTATACGTATTATCTCACTTATTTTTCAGAACACTTCTATGATATAGGCACTAGGATTATTTCATTTTATAGATGCAAAAAGCTGAGTCATGGATATCAGATAGGTTAAATTAATTGCCCGTAGTTGCATGTCTTGAGAGTGGTTGAGCTGGTGTTGAAAACTGGGCCTGTATGTTTCTTTTTTTTTTTTTTTTTTTTTTTTTTTTTTTTTTTTTTTTTTTTTTTTGAGACGGAGTCTCGCTCTGTCGCCCAGGCTGGAGTGCAGTGGCATGATCTCGGCTCACTGCAAGCTCCAGCTCCCAGGTTCACGCCATTCTCCTGTCTCAGCCTCCCAAGTAGCTGGGACTACAGGCGCCCGCCAACATGCCCGGCTAATTTTTTTGTGTGTTTTTAGTAGAGACGGGGTTTCACCGTGTTAGCCAGGATGGTCTTGATCTCCTGATCTCGTGATCCGCCCGCCTCGGCCTCCCAAAGTGCTGGGATTACAGGCTTGAGCCACCGCGCCCGGCCTGGGCCTGTCTGTTTCTAAGGCCTTGTTTGCCATGAAACACAACGTTGTTTGAGTATAACCTGCTGGAAATCTGTTGACTTTAAGGATTCCCAGAGCTGAACAAAGGAAGAAGCTCCCTTGCCAAATACACTTCCGTTCTCCAAAACAGAACACAAACACATGAAGTCATCCTTCCAGGTAACATGTTTATATCAACCAGCAGATCTTGATGAGCTGGTTGGGGAGAATTTCAGATGACTCCGTCTTCACCTTTCAGCCTTGTGGTACCTGGGTTTTCATTTTTCTCTGTCAGTCGGCGCTAAAGCCTGGAAAAGGGCCCTCCCTCTCCAGATTCATTGGAAATATTAATGCTAAGAGGAGACTTGATCAGCAATTCTATCTGTCTGTAAAAGGGACCCACATTCCACTGACCCTCAAACCAGCAACTGAATTTTGTTGATTTATTAACTATTACTGGGTGTCTATTTGGAACCAAGCACTCTTCTAGGTTCTGGGAATAAAACAGTGAACAAAATACATTTTTTAATATCTCCAGCAACCTAGATCATTACAACGGCCACTCAGTTTGTCTCATTGGATCTTCCTTGCCCTCGTTCCAATCTACTTCGTCCACATCTTTTTAAAATGAAAAGGAATTAGACCAGGTGCAGTGTCTCATGCCTATAATTCCAGCACTTTGGGAGGCTAAGGTGGGAGGATCACTTGAGTTCAAGAGTTCACAACCAGCCTGTGCAACATAGTGAGACCTCATCTCTACAAAAAAATAAACAAACAGCTGGATACAGTCCCAGCTACTCTAGGGGCTAAGGTGGGAGGTCAAGACTGGAGTGTGCTGTGATTGCACCACTGCACTGCAGCCCGGGTGACACAGCAAGATTCTGTATTAAAAAAAAAAAAAAAATCGCTGGGTGTGGTGGCACATGCCTGGAGTCCCAGCTGCTCAGGAGGCTGAGTAGGAGGATTGCCTGAACTAGAGAGGTCGAGACTGCAGTGAGCTATGATTGTGCCTCTGCATACCAGTATGGGCAACAGAGCAAGACCTTACCTCTAGAAAAAACAAAAGAAAAATGAAAACGATTTCTCACATCGTTTTCAATACCTTCGATGACATCCCATTGTCCTCAGGAAGCATCTTGAAGCCCTATAAACGGCTTATCAAAAAGGCATCCGTGAAGCGGCTCTGTCACATCTTATGCCATGTGCATGCGTCTAGGTGGACCTAGGTCTGGATCATCCTGTCTGTTCCATTTACTCTGCCACCTTTAACCAGCCAAGTGCTGCTGAAATAATCACACAGCGCTATGCATATGGCCTTCAGTATTGAAGGAAAGGCAAATGCAGAGACCTGGGGGCCTGTTTCCTCCCCATTATGCAGCTTAGAGAGGGCCGGCCCTGCACAGCTGAGTCAGCTCGGTGGGAGATGAGGGTGTGCCAGTCCCTGCCACTGAGATGTCCCCTTTTTAAGAGAGCCACTTCTATGAGCAGGGAGCATCACTGTCTAAGACATTTAGTTGTTCCTTGCCCTGACCTCTACTCCATCCCTGAAATAATGATCACTACGGAGGACAAGTCCTCTCTCTGTGGACTGCCTACCAAGATCCTCGCAGGCCACCCAGCTGACCCACATCATGCAGTCCCCAAGAGTTCCAGGGAGCCAATGGGCTCCACCACTGCTGTTCATAAGTCTGCGACCCCTGATACCCCCTCTTCTCTCTCCCACGTGTGCTTGTGGAGAACGTGGTGAGCACCTGCAACATTTTTGCTCAACACTATTTGTTTTTTATTTATTCATTAACTTTTCTTTTTGAGACAGGGTCTTGCTATGTTGCCCAGGCTGGTCTCGAACTCCTGGGCTCAAGCAATCCTCTTGCCTTGGCCTCCCAAAGGGCTGGGATTAGAAGCGTGAGCTGCCACAACCAGCCGTTCAACATTTCTTATGAACTTGTTCAAATCTACTTCCTGATGTGTCTTTAAACTCCATCAGGGCCAGGGACCTCTCCGACTTATTCCCTATATTCTCCAAGCCTAGCACAGAATCTGGCATACAACAAAGGACCAACAGCTCCTTCCTGAAGGAAAAGTTCTCCTATGATAACTCATCACATTCTGGTTGTTGGTGTGTCTTTTTCCCCAATTAAACTATGCTGTGAAATGGTAGAAACAGTATTTTATTTATGTTTGTAATTCCATACCCTAACGGCATACTTGCAACACACTTGCTCAATAAATGCTAAATGAATGAATAAAGGAATGAATTAATGTCGTCCCTCCCCCTCTGTAGGCCTCCTCTGCAAAATGATCAGATAGAGGAGATGACCTCTTTCATGGCACTGCTTCTATTGCTCTATGATATCAGCATTGCACAGGCAGCCGTGTTTCTGAGTCTCTGAAAGTTGGAGTCCACCACAGAGAGTTGCATAACATGTTTACTCAAATGGAAGGACAGACAGAGGAGATAGTTGGGAATTCTAGCTAGAGCGTGTCTTTCTAAAAATTTTGAAGTCGTATGCCAAAGTGAAAATTTGTAAAGCTTCGGTTGAGTGCTACAATGAATAATAACCAAACACTAAGTTTCCAGATTCTGTTTCTTGCAAATTAGTTTTGTTAAAAAGGTTGGCTAAGAAAGTGGCTTTTAGGCCAGGCACGGTGGCTCACGCTTGTAATCCCAGCACTTTGGGAGGGCGAGAGGGGCAGATCACTTGAGGTCAGCAGTTTGAGACCAGTCTGGCCAACATGGTGAAACCCCCGTCTCTACTAAAAATACAAAAAAATTAGCTGGGCATGGTGGCCTGTAATCCCAGCACTTCGGGAGGCTGAGGCGGGTGGATCATGAGATCAAGAGATCCACACCATCCTGGCCAACATGGTGAAATCCCATCTCTACTAAAAATACAAAAATTAGCTGAGCCCAAGTGGTGGCAGGCGCCTGTAGTCTCAGCTACTTGGGAGGCTGAGGCAGGAGAATCACTTGAACTGGGGAGGCAGAGGTTGCAGTGAGCCGAGATCACACTGCTGCACTATGGCCTGGTTACAGAGCAAGACTCCATCTAACAAAAAAAAAGAAAAAGAGAAAGAAAAGAAAAATAAAGTGGTTTTTAAACTACATTTCAAGTTCCCAGAAGTCTTTTTGGTAGGGAGAGATGAAGTTGAAGTTTCCATATAGTATATATATAGTGGCTGCAGAAACCTGTGTTTAACTACAACCATTATATTTAATATGTATTTTATGTATGTTTATAATTAATTTAAAAATATTTTATAACATAAAACAAATATATATAAAATATTTTTAATTATCTCATTTTTCAGAAATAATAGTAAGGCTGTGAACATATTATAGTATTGCCAAACTGCCAACAGTTTGTGAGCACCATAATAACATTTTTTCTTTGAATTTGATTACTTCTCAAATTTCCATTCTTTTTTAAAATTTAAAAAAAAATGGATGTTTTTGCTGTCAAGGTTTGTAAGCACCTTAAGAAATTGTTTTGACACGACCAGGCATTATTCCAGAGGCAGAAGCAGGAACTCAGCCATCCACGGGTTGCACTCCTGGTCATGTATTTCTATTCCTTGAAACACTGGCGCTCTGTGAGCATCTCTCAGGTGTGCCACGAGAATTCAGAAAAAAAATCCCGCATTGTACCAAAAATATTTAAATAAAAACCATCATGACAATATTATTTCTAGCTCTCATGAAATTTATCACTTTAGTTATTTTGACTTGGTGCTATTCAGATTTGGGGTTCTGAAATTAAATGAGAAAATATAGTCAAAGCACCCAGAATCCAAGTGGCCCCTGGTGCTCCCCTCTTCTCTCCTCCACTGGTGTCCCTCCCACTGTAGAATCACTTTTACTGGCTTCTTCACTGAAAAAGATAACTGAAGTCAAATGTTCACCCTCTCCACCACTCCCTTAAAATATCCTGCCAAGGAAAAGATCCTGCCAGGGATCCAGGGCGCCATGGATCCTGCCATGGCACCTTTGGGATTTGGCTTTTTGCAAGCTCTGGGAGGGTTTGCAGGGAATTGGTGATGTTATGGTAACAGAGGCCTGAGAAGAAGGGGTATTGGAGTTCTAAAGGACCCCTCTCTTCTGTGCTCATGGGTGGGTGGATGACCGGAATTGAACAGGACCACACAGTGAGTGGGCTCCAGCAGCATGGATATCTCAACCAGCTGTGGGTCAAGAATTATTTTAGTTGTACGGTTAAGCTGAACATGGACCTACAGCCACACTCATTCTGTGCTTATTTACTGAGCACCTACTATGCGAAAAGTGGCCAGAGTGCAAGAACTATGAGAAATAGGGCCTGGTCCCTGCTGTTTAGGAGCTCCCACTTTTCCATGCATCTGCATAGAAAGCTTTCTATTAGTTGGTGCAAACATAATTGCAGCTTTTGCATTGTGGAAATTTGCTGATTGACATTGGAATACATTCCTAAATAAATGCAGTTGTGTTATACACTTCAAAGCACATTTCTCACTTTTTTTGGCTAATGGCTGATTACTTGCTGTTTATTTGATATTTATTTTGGACCTTGGAAATGATGTTAGACAAAAAGCAAATTCCAGCAATTTTCTTATTTGAGTTCAAAATGGGTCATAAAGCAGCAGAGACAACTCGCAACATCAACAACGCATTTGGCCCAGGAACTGCTAATGAGAACGCGCAGCACAGTGGAGGTTCAGATGAGGAGCGTAGCGGCCGGTCATGGGAAATTGACCATGACCAATTCAGAGCAACCATCGAGGCTGATCCTCTTACAACTACCCAAGAAGTTGCCAAAGAACTCAACGTCGACCATTCTACGGTCATTCGGCATTTGAAGGAAATTGGAAAGGTGAAAAAGCTCAATAAGTGGGTGCCTCATGAGCCAAACAAAAATTTTAAAAAAAAATCATCATTTTGAAGTGTCATCTTATTTCACGCAAGAATGACGAACCATTTCTTGATCAGATTGTGACATGCGACGAAAAGTGGATTTTATATGATAAGCGGTGGAGACCAGCTGAGTGGTTGGACTGAGAAGAAGCTCCAAAGCATTTCCCAAAGCCAAACTCGCACCAAAAATCGGTCATAGTCACTGTTTGGTGGTCTGCTGCAGGTCTGATCCATTACAGCTTTCTGAATCCCTGAGAAACCATTACATCTGAGAAGTATGCTCAGCAAATCCGCGAGATGCACCGAATATGGCAATGCCTGCAGCTGGCATTGGTCAGCAGAAAGGGCGCGATTCTCTCCTCGACAATGCCTGACCCCATGTTGCACAATCGATGCTTCAAAAGTTGAACGAATTGGGCTATGACGTTTTGCCTCATCCACCATATTCACCGGAACCTCTTGCCAACCAACTACATCTTCAAGCACCTGGACAACTTTTTGCAGGGAATACACTTCCGCAACCAGAAGGATGCAGAGAAATGCTTTCCAACAGTTACTCAAATCCCGAAACACAGATTTTTACACTACAGGTATAAACAAACTTACTTCTCATTGGCAAAAATGTGTTGATTGTAATGGTTCCTATTTTGACTAATAAAAATGTATTTGAGCCTAGTTATAACTATTTAAAATTCACGGTCTGAAACCGCAATTGCTTTTGCACCAATCTCATATTAACATGAGGTCTCCCCAGCTCCTGGGCTGAGTACACACACCCTGCCACAGGAAGACGTGAAGTGCATTCCATCACAATGGCCACATGCCTGGAACCGGTGGAGCCAGTCACCCCAAACTTGTATGCAGTACAGCATTTTCCCACATTTTGCCATCTGGTCTTATGCAAAACAGGTGTTGTTTTGCAGCTAAAGAAAATGTGACCCGGGCACTTGGGTTATTTGCTCCCAGTTACTTGTCTAATAATTAACCATGCTGGAACTCACAGTCTCAGACACTAAAGCCTGGAATTCTTGCAACGCTACAGCCATGAGCCTAGCCACACAGAAGGTGCTGGGTATTAGCCCATTTGACCTTCACGGCAACAGTCCTATAAGGCCACTGTCGCCCCAGACCCCAGGACGGGACAGAGACTCAGGGAGGCAAGTACTTGGACTCTACCTGCCCCAGCTCACATATGCCACTGGGCTAGAATTCACCTTACAGCTCTGCCTTTGTGCACATCAGCGAGGAGGAAGGCAGCCTTTACATGCCACAGACTTACAGATGCCATTTATAGACATTTCAGGCAGCACGGAGTGGAAGCCAGGAGGGCTCGGTAGGCATGCAGTGAGAACAGTCATCTTTGCACCCCAGGCTGCACTCACGTCCTCAGTTCACAGCAGTCCTTGGAGCGTCTACGCTGGTGCCTGGGGCTGAGGGATGGTAGATGGAGGGCATGCCGGGTCAGAAAGAATCGTGGCGGGGCTTCATCCAGCCTGTCCTTTCTCTTCCACCTGTCCTTTCTCTTACCCCTGGGTCCCTGCTGCCCTTGGGCTCCTTCCCAGCCTGCGCCTCATCTGGGATGCGTCCTCTGAGGCAGTCCATAGCAACTGCACTTGACCTTATTGTTACCTACCCTCTAGGCTCCTCTCCCAGGCTTTGCGTTTGCGTGGAGGATGTGGCCAGCAGACACCGTGATGCCTGCGTGTCTCGGCAAAACAGGGGAAGAGAGGAAAGACCAGCCGTTCAGCCCGTGTGTGTATGTGCACCTGTGGCTCAGCATGTGCGTGTGTGTGTCTGCGTGTGTGTGTGTCTGCGTGTGTGTGTGTCTGCGTGTGTGTCTGCATGTCTGTGCGTGTGTCTGTGTGTCTGTGCATGTGTCTGCGTGTGTCTGTGTGTATCTGTGTGCGTGTCTGTGCATGTGTGTGCCTGTGTGTGTATGTGTGTGCCTGTATGTGGGTGTGTCTGTGTGTGTCTGTGCATGTGTGTCTGCGTGTGTCTGTATGTGTGTTATCTGTGCATGCGTGTGTGTGTGTATGTGTGGGTGTGTCTGTATATGTGTGTGTGTCTGTGCATGTGCGCGTATACAATATTGGTGGCTCCCCCTCCAGAGAGGCCTTCTCTACTGCCTCGATCTTAAACTCACCTCTTCATCCACTTAACCTGATTAATGTTTTACACACTTTCCCCTGCCTGACACCATATTTTACATACACACACACACACACACACACACACACACACACACAGAGTTTATGGGTCTGTTGTCCCTCTTTTCCACTGGGTTAACCTATTCTAGTGAAACAGTTGTTCTAGGAGGGAAGGAACCTCGCTTGTCCTGTGACTCCCTGTGAGTGGCATCAGGACAGAGCCCCTGCAAGTGGAGCCGGGAAACAGGGAGGGTGGGCGCAGGGGAGGTGTCGTCCTCCAGGCTGCAGACCAAGGTCACAGAAGCCTCCGCAGCCATGGCTGAGGCCTGTTCCCGGGAAGGCTGAGAAACCTCCACCATCTCCAGGAATGGTGGCCTGCACTTCACCAACACTGTCCAAATCCCGCACGAGTTCCCCACAGTAGTGAACCCTGACTCAGGCCCACGCGTGGGACAAGAGTGTTGCTGCTGAGGGCACAGCCAGCCGGGAGACAGGAGGTTCCCAGATGCAAAGCAAGCAGTCAATCAACATCCATGAATAAATGGGCAAACTAACAAGGAACCCATTGATATTTAGACTGATCTAAATGCACTAGAAAGGGCCACGCGCAGTGGCTCACACCTGTAATCCCAGCACTTTGGGAGGCCAAGGTGGGCTGATCACTTGAGGTCAGGAATTCGAGACCATCCTGGCCAACATGGTGAAACCCATCTCTACTAGAAATGCAAAAATTAATCAGCTGTGGTGGTGCATGCCTGTAGTCCCAACTACTCAGGAGGCTGAGGCACCAGAATCTCTAGACCCCAGAGGGCGGAGGTTGCCATGAGCCAAGATCATGCCACTGCACTGCAGCCTGGGCAACAGAGTGAGACTTGGTCTCAAACAAACAAACAAAAAATGCATTAGAAAATTTCAAGACTCTGATTTTCAACAACTAATAATCTAGTTCGTCTATTTAAGAATATTGCACAGCATATTTATTTAACCTGTGAAAGGAAAATCACTCTCGGGACCACCAAATCACTAAGCCTAGGGGAAAATTCAAGCAGGGAACTGCAATAGGCAAACCTGCCTCCCATTTTATTCCTAAATAAGATAGCTGCAAAGATGTAAACAGCTACACACCTCCCTCACAATTTTCCCACAAGGAAATTCCTTGTGGGCCTCAAGATCTTTCCCCGGAACAGTTCCGTTGAATTTTACCGTGACAGTGTAAACTGACAGCTTACCTTCCCAGGTGTGGGACAGAAAGTCATCCCCCTGCTCACCTGAGGCAAATGCACATCTGATTGCTTCCTCTGCCCTTTTGTTGACGGAGAACGCAGATTCACTGAGCCAGACTAAGGCATAAGTGACTATTCCCCTATCCCACTCTCACATATAAATTGTATATTCACTGAAAAGCTGAGCGAAAACTCGAAAGAATGCAAACTCTGGGCTCCTATCTACCTATGACCTGGAAGCCCCCGCCTTGAGTTGTCCCAACTTTACAGAACAAACCAATGTACAGCTTACACATATTGATTCATCTCATGTCTCCCTAAAATGTATAAAAAGCAAGGCGTCCCCTGACCACCTTGGGTGCATGTCATCAGGACCTCCCGAGGCCATGTCACGGGCAAGTCTTTAACCTTGGCAAAATAGACTTTCTAAATTGATTGAGACTTGTCTCAAATACTTTGGGTTCACAAAACAAAAGCTCATTGTTACCACAGTTTGCGCAAGTTCTCAGCAGCCAGTGCATTGAGATACATGGGTTCTGTCATCAGTTTTATTTGTGAAACCTGGTTGTTGTTCCTACCTTCAAAAGCAGAGCAGGGATGTCTTTCACTTAACTTCCACCAGCTTTTATCTCATCCGGCTGTGGGCAGACCTTGTTTACTGTCCCTGCCCCCTGTGGCTTCAGTGGCTCATAGGCAGGAACCAACATTTTAATCCCTAAAATCCCAGCCCCATGCACATCCTGGCACAGAGGATAGGCTCCGTGACCGTTTGCCAAATGAGTAAAAGGAAAGGAATCTGTGCACAGTGTGCCCTATTACTAATCAGCTTGGCTAAGAGCAAATCTATGACAGATTCCATTATTTCCACTAACTGTGCATTAGGATATGCCCTCCTGGAACCAAGGCATACCATGGTGCAGAGATGATTTGATGACAACTCAGTGCCCAAAATACTCTATTGAGGAGGCACCCAGTTTAAAAGGTCATAATTTATACTAACATTTTAGGTGAATTAAGAATGCATTCATCTATTAGAGATATAGTCTGATAGGTTGGGAAAGGCATGGGCTTTGGAATCCAAAGCCAAGTCTGGATCCTGACTTGAGTCTTTTCCTAGCTGGCCCTGGAAAGATTATTTTGTATTGCACTAATATCTCCAAACTGCCTGTCCATATTTGGGCATTATGGTCTGCTTTGCTGGGTTGTTGTAAGAATGAAATATGATACCTGCAAACTATATGGCATAGCATTTATTTATGAGGATGTAGAGACATCAGAACCCTTGCACACTGTGGGTGAGAAGATAAAATAGTGCAGCTGCTATGGAAAACATCATGGTGGTTTCTCAAAAATTAAACATAGAATTACTATATGATCCAGTCCATTCTCGCATTGCTATGAAGAAATACCTGAGACCGGGTAATTTACAAAGAAAGAGGTTTAATTGACTCACTGTTCCACAGGCTGTATGGGAAGCACGGCTGGGGAGGCCCCAGGAAACTTACAATCATGGCAGAAGGCAAAGGGGAAGCAGGCACATCTCACATGCCAGAGCAGGAGCAAAAGAGAGCAGAAGAAGGGAGCTGCCATGCACTTTTAAACAACCGGATATTGTGAGAACTCACTCACTATCATGAGAACAGCATGGGGGAAATCCGCCCCCATAATCCAATCACCTCCCACCAGGTTTCTGCCCCAACACAGGGGATTACAATTCAACATGAGATTTGCGTGGGGACGCACAGCCAAACCATATCCATACCCAAAATAAGTGAAAGCAGAGATACAAACAGATATTTGTACATTCATGTCTACAGCAACATTATTCGCAATGGCCGGAGAGTGGAAGCAACCCAAGTGTCCATAGACTGCAAAATGGATGAACAGAATGGGTCGTCCACAGGCAATGGAACATTATTCAGCCTTAGAAAGGAAGGAAATTCTGACACGTGCTACTCCATGAATGAACCTTGAAAACATTAGGCTAGGTGAAATGAGTCCAGTCACAAAAGGACAAATACTGTATGATTCCACTCATATGAGGTACCCAGAGTAGCTGAATTCATACAGATGGAAAGTAGAATGGGGGTTACCAGGGAAATGGAGAGTTGGTGTTTCATGGGTACAGGGTTTCCGCTGGGAGAGATTTTAAAATATCTAGGGATGGATAGTGGTGGTGGTTGCATAACAATACAAATATAGTTAGTGCCACAGAACTGCACACTTAAAAATGGTTACGATGGTCAATTTTATGTTATATAGATTTTTCCATAATTAAAAAAAAAAAGCAGCCTTTTCACAAGATGGCGCGGAAAGCAAAGAAGGAAGCTCCTGCCCCTCCTAAAGCGAAAGCCAAAGTGAAGGCTTTGAAGGCCAAGAAGGTAGTGCTGAAAGGCGTCCACAGCCACAAAAAAAAGAAGATCCGCACGTCACCCACTTTCCAGTAACACTGCGACGCCGGAGGCAGCCCAAATATCCTCGGGAGAGAGCCCCCAGGAGAACAAGCGCCCAAATATCCTCGGGAGAGAGCACCCCCAGGAGAACAAGCGCCCAAATATCCTCAGGAGAGCACCCCCCAGAGAACAAGCACCCAAATATCCTCGGGAGAGC
>NW_026652283.1:121418341-121564334 GCF_009828535.3 Hylobates moloch
TATATAATCTCTATTATATATTATATAACATATATCTATAAGATATATTAAATGGTATATATAATAATATATATTATTATATAGTATATATATTATATATTATATATACATATATGTATATTACCAGGAAAAAGTATATGGCACAAGAAATAAATGTTTGCTTTTATTTGTCTGCTTCTGACGGTCACATCTTAAGAAAAGCTTACAGAAGTCAAGAGTGATGGTGATGCCACAACTGGAAAGATTGGGCCCATGGAGGTTCTTGCCCCAGTGAGAGTGCTGCTGCTTTCCAGCAAAGCTGTTTTCAAGCCTGAATCATGAGCCTTTGTTCAAAGCCGGTCGTCTCTCCGAGGTCCTGAGCAGACCACCCAGAAGGTGCAGTGGAGATGGTTTTGGGGAGGGGTGGAGTCATGGCTGTAGAGTACAACCAGGGGTACCACTGGCTCACAAGTCCTTTCTCTCTATGACAGAAACCAAACTGCTGGTTGTGTGTGTAGAGACAAACCTGGGAACCTGTGAAAATTTGAAAGCATCGAGCAACCCCTACCAAGAGCATTCCCTCGGTCCCTGACACCAAAACACCTGGCATCCCAGGTGAAGGCCTAGCTCAGCTGCCATCTCCAGGAAGAAACTGAGGTCTCACCACAGCAACACACTTGCCATCCTATCCCTCCAAGACGCAGCAGTGCAACTGCTCCATCCAGTGCCTTCATTTCACTGCATCACTGGCCAGTGGAGTCACTGTTTAATATATGAATGTTGGCAAATTCCACGATCACACAAATGAAAATATCTACACCTAGTATTTGCATTTGATATATAAACATGTTTGTTGTATAGTGAGAATGACAGATATCCTAGCCCAGGGTGGTATCCAACAAGTCCTATGATTCACAGCAGCTCCAATGCTCTGAGCACGGGATAAATACTGAACCAGGGGAACACAGCTAGGCCTGGACTAGGTGGAAATGCAGTCGACCCCAGCTCAGGGACATTGCTGGGAGCCCAGGGTGGCCCACACAAGTACAGGGAGTAGGAATCCAAAGACGATTAAGATGAAGTGCCCACCTCCAAGGAGTGTGAGCCTCCAGGTGCCTACAGGAAGAGCAAAAACAGTAAGGCCCACCGTCACTGGCTGGGTGTCAGGCACTATCCTAATTTCATAACAACATTTAATCCTTGCAACAATATTTTGCAGTAGATACTGGTTATTGTCACCACCTCACAAATGGGGAAACTGAGGCACAGAGCATTAGGTAACTCCCCTGACACCACCCAGTTCCTCACAGTGGGTAACCTGGGTTTTAGCCTCCTGAGTCTGCAGGTCTGCCATGCTGTAGGGTGAGGCCTAGTCCCGTAACCCAAGCCAGGAGGTGAGGAAGGTTTCCAGGCTGCATGAAATTCTCCTGGAGGGAGCTGACCCCAATCTGGATCATAGATTCCAGTGGGGGAAGGTAAAAACCTTAGAACTCATGAGGGCCACACTCGTACTTAATAAACGAGGAACCGAGGCCAGGAAGGGACCTCGTGAAGATTCTGGTTGGGGCTTGCTGGGAGCATCCAGCTTGCTCTTCCAGATGGCTGTGAGTGTCTGGAAGTGCTTGCCACTTATGGACACAATACAAGCAGTTTGATTTGATGAGAAAGGCTGGCTCCAAGCCAGGGCTTACACGCCAGGTAGGTGATGATTTACTAAGCATGCAGGGACCCAGAATCCAGCACCCAGCCTGGCCTTCCATGGGCTTTACAGGGAAGCAGCTAATGCTGGGTGGTAGGCGGTAAGGAGGAAATGAGGGTTTACAGAGGTAGGAGGGAGCAATTGGGGAGGAGAGTACACCCCCTTTTTCCTGATAAGGCAGCTGTTCCATTACATCCTGAATTACCCAACTCTCAATACTGTTAAAAAAATAAAGCTTGCTTGGTTTGGGACACTTTTAAAGGCAGTTGTAATTTTGAAGTCCATAGGTAGAGTTAGGGTAGGATTTTGTGAAGATCTGGGCCAACACCTGCCTCCGACCTGGTCTCCGTGCCGAGCTCATTGTCCTCTTCTGCCCAGAAGCCACCCTGCAGTGAGTGAGATCCAGGACTTAGGAGCAAAGTCTGCCTTCACATGGGTAAACTGGTGGCAGCCCCAGAAGCAACCTGCCCTTACACAAGGCCATGAGCCCCAGGAGCCGGATTCTTCCTTCTGCACACTGTTCTCTGGCGTGTTTTCCTCACCTCCCTACTTGTTCCTTTACCTTTTCTTCCTATCCTTCCTGGACTCCCAGAAATACCACAGGAACAGAAGCCAGAAGACTCAGCATCTACAGACCCAGTAGCTGGGAGACACAGGGCAAGTCGGTCCACACTGTTGAACATCAGTTTCCACCTCCAGAAAATGGGACCTTGGGGAAGACAGATCTGCTATACTAGTCTCACAGGCTGAGGCAGTGATCATATGAGAGCGTGGGTCCCACAGAACCTTTTACATGCTGTGTGAACATGCCAGGACGGGAAGCCCCAGCCGAGACGGCTAATGGGGGGCATCCCAGAAGAAATGTGTGGCCATTTCATGGGATGTTTTCTCCAAGCTAAAGGTGATGGAACATCCTATTCATTATCTTAGACCCTAATAATTAGCTGTTCAATCCATGAGTGCATAAATGAGCCAAAACTAGTTAAGGATGCATGCATCTGAAATCAACAAATACCCAATGAGCTTTCGTATGTGCCAGCTGTTGTCATGGGTTTCCTTTGTATGAAATTCAAAGATTAAAACACCTTCATGTTCTAATATAAAGGCAATAAAGAGGCAAATAACTGATTCAAGGCAGAGACACTAGGAGGAAAGTAAAAACTACAGTGCAGATTCAAAAGGAGGAAAATGCTACATCTTTGGGAGGTCAGGAAAGGTTCACTGGCCTTGACACACGGACAGAATTCCAAACTGTGTCACCAAGAAAGGGTGTCCCAGGCCAAGGGAATCACCCGCCCAAAGCTATCAAGGCAGAAAACCTAGGACTTGGAGGGGGCAGTAAAACCAAAGCATAGGTGTAAGCAGAAGTGCAAGAAAAAAGTGGACACTAAACCAGGAAAATGTGATTGGATCCAAAGAACAGAGGTCTCCAAGTGTCAGCTGAGGATGTTAGATTTACTCTCGGGACAGAAATGAGTGTCTGGGTTCTTCCAGGCATTGGGTGACACAACAGATTCCTTTTGCAGAAGAGCAAGTGATCAATTACGGTTTCAATTAATAATCCCCTGCCTAAACATAACTTCCTGCTACCTGGTACAAACACTCTCTCCCATGTGAGCAAGTCATTAGCCCCTGAAGCCAAGCGATCATCGTGTATTAAATGGGATTAGCAGTACCCAGATCACAGAGTTGTTTTGGGAATTAACTGTGACAAGAGCTGTGCAAGTACCTGGCTTGGAGATGTGTCTTTTTGGCCAAAGTACAACAACAACTTTTTTTGGTAGGGACTTATTTGCAATACAGACACCCCTGAAATGAGGAAGTACATTCCAGAATTATCTAGCTGAAGAAGACTCCATGTCATAGGTTAGGAATTTCAAAGGTGGGCGTCAGTGGCTTGCCAAGGCTGCATGGCCAGTCACCCACAGCACTGAGCTCAGAGTCCAAGCCTCCTGACCCCAGGATCCTCTCTCTTGCTGCCGGCTTCTCAGAAATAAAACACCAGAGAGTGAGTAAATGCACCTGGGATGTTTCCTGCAGCAGAAAAGCCCGGCTGTTCTTGCTCATCCTGATCGCCCATCCATTAAAAGTCCTGAGCGCAAATGTTGAAGACAACATTCACCAACTCTGCAAAACCCCTTTGTTGCCGGCTTGCATAGAACAGAGAGTGCAGGGAATCAACCACAAAGTCAAGAAGATCAGCTTGTACAGATAGAACCTTGCCTTGACTCTGGAAGCCATATTCTATCTACCTCCCACCCCAAAAAGCACAGGTGCTATGAGTTATCGGGTGTATCATTTTGCAGATTACGAACTAATGGCTCAGAGAAATTGAACAACTACACCAAGAACACGTAGCTGGTAACCATCGATTGTCACAGCTTCTGCAGCTTCTCAATAGGCCATTGCCTTCACCTATGCTACCAGTTACCTCTGTGTCACTGAAACCGGTGAGCACTCTTTCAGTCTCTCTGACCAAACATTTTCTTCCTAAAAGCCCTGATCTTCCCTTGGCTCTCATGACACCACACTCCTCTGGCTTGGTGCTCTCAGAACACCCCCTTGTACTGTTGTTGGTTGGCCAATCCAACTCTACTAGACCTCAGATGCTGGAGTTACTTAGGAATGTCGCCTTGGCCCTTTCTGCTTTTCATTCTGCAGAGAGGAGTTTCACACACCCTTCTGGCACTGATTGCCTCTCTAGGCCAGTACTTTCCCAAACGAGCCTCCAGCTTAGAAGCATATATCCCTGCCTGAATGGCCCATGCACTTCTCAAACTCCACAAACGCAAAGCCCAACTCATTGTCTGCAGTTTGTCCTTGTAAATAACAGCCGCATTCACCTGAAATGATTCTTGCTTGAGTCCTCTCTCTCCTCCACTTCCTACACCCAAATAAACTTTTCATTCCTCCTTCTAAGTATTAATAGCTCTTAAACCTTCCATTTCTACCATCCCCACCACCACCCAGCCTCTTATACTGGACTCATCTGGTAGCCTCCTAACTGGGCTCCCTGCAGCTACTCACGTCTTCTTCCAAATCAGCCTCCACAAAGCAACCAGGCTGATGGTTTCAAAATGTAAATGGGACCATGTTACTCTCTTAAAATCTTTTGATAGGTGTCCAAACGAATGACTTGATAAACAAAATGTAGTACATACAGGCAATGAAATAGTATTCAGCCTCAGAAGAAAGGAAATTCTCACACATGCTACATGGACGAAACTTGAGGACATTGTGCTTAGTGAAAGAAGCCAGACACAAAAGGACAAACACCTTGTGATTCCATTCGGACAAGGCACCTACACTAGTTAAATTCACAGAGATGGAAAGTAAAGCTGGGGTTACCAGGGGCTGGGAGAGAGGAAAGTGGGCGTTACTGTTTAATGGGTATGGAGTTTCAGTTTTACAAGATAAAAAAGTTCTGGAGATGGATGGTGATGATGACTGCACAACGTGAGTGTACTTAATGCCACTGGACTACACACTTAAACACTGTTAAAATGGTAAATTTTGCGTTATATTTTGCCACAATATTTAAAAATAAAAGAAACTGTTCAACGGTTTCCCCTTGTCCCTTTAGAAAAGTTCCACATTGCCAGGCATGGTGGCTCACGCCTGTGATCCCAGCCTCTGGGAGGCTGAGCAGGCAGATCTCTTGAGCCCAGGAGTTCAAAACCAGTCTGGCAACATGGTAAAACCCCATCTGCCCACACACACAAAAAGAAACAAAAAGTTAGCCCAGAGTGATGCCATCTGCCTATAGTCCTAGCTTCTCGGGAGGCTGAGGTGGAGCCTGGAAATCTCTTAAGCCTGGGAGGTCAAGGCTGCAGTGAGCCATGAGCAGGCCACTGCACTGAAGCCTGGGTAACAGAGAAAGACTCTGTCTCAAAAAAAAAGAAAAGAAAAGATCCCCATCCTTGGCAGGGTTCCCCAGGCATGGTGGCCGAGCCCCTGAGTCTGCAGTCCTCTTCTCCCTCTTTTTCAGGGCCAACTGCAATGCACTTTGCTAGTTCCTGACGTGGATGGCCTCCGAGGATCTCTGTCCTCTGCCCAGAGTACTCATAGCCCCTCTCTCCCTGCACCACTCCTTTTGCCTGAACAGCTTCTGCTCATCTTTCAAATCCCAACTTCAATACCCCAAGCTCTGAAAGGACTTCCCTCACACCCAAACTATGTCACGACCCTGGATTCACATGAATACTATTCCTTGTGCTGCGCCTGCAAGAGATTTAACACATGCAAAATTAACGCTTGTATGCCGTGCTAAGAATGAGACCCATCTCTGTCTTGTCCGTGGGTGTGTGTATGTGTGTGTGTGTGTGTGAGTGTGTGTTTATAGTGCCAGGCACAGCATTGATAAAAGTCCTTCCAGGCCTACTGTTGGATGACAGAAGAGGTGGCATGCTCACTGTTTTCCTGAGTCTAAGCCTTCCCTCTATGTGGCTTTGACTCTGCTAAGTCCCTTGATAACTGTGGACAAAAGAGCAAAAGTGGGCTGAGGGCAGGAGTGCAGGATGGGTCTGCTCTCCTCACGCTGAACAGACTACCAAGTGTTCAACCCCATGAATTATCACAAGCCCAGCTCCCCTTCAGCCTCCCCTCCACTTGCAACAGAACCCAGCAGGGCAGAGCCCTCAGCCTCTTCCCTCCTTCCAAATCATTCCTGTCCTGGTGCATTAGTCAGGGTTCTCCAGAGAAACAGAACCAAAAGGACATTCATAAATAGATAGAAAGATGCTTATTAGGAGGCACTGGCTCATGTGATGACGGAGGCTGAGCAGTCCCACTATCTGCCATCTGCAAGCCAGAGGCCCATGAAAGCTGTAGATGTCATGCAGTCCAAACCCGAGGGCCTGAGCACCAGGGCAGTCTATGGAGAAAATCCTGGTCTGAGTCTTAAAGCGCCTGAACTAGAAGTCCCAGTGCCCCAGGGCAGGAAAGGATGGATGTTCCAGCTCAAGAAAAGAGCAAGTTTGACTTTTTGTTCTATTCCTTCCCCAAGAAATTGCACAATGCCGCCCATACTGGTGAGCGCACATTTTCTTTACTACAGATCCAAATGCTAACCTCTCTCCCAAGCACCGTCAGACACACCCAGAAAGAGTGTGTTACCAGCTGTCTGAACATAGCCCAGTCACGTTGATAAAGAAAATTACCCATCACACCTGGGTCCTACGCCATTTCCTGTGATGCTGAAGCATCGGCACCGTGCAAGCTCTTGGCCAACATCGTCTCACCTAAATCCAACAACAGCCCTCTGTTCTTCAGAGGAGAGATGGTCACAAATTGCCCCAGGTCACATTGAGAGAGCAAGAATGCCAACATGTTTTTCTGCCACCAGAGTCCTGCTGTGTGTCTAAGGTTTGATTCCTTGGCTTTGCAGTCTCCGAGGATGGCACCATAACAGTGTCCAGCTTGCCCTACCCATTCTTCAAGCTCCTTCTAAATGCCACTTCTCCAACAGTGCCTTTCCTAAGCCCCATGAGAACCAGGCGCTCTTCCCCTCAGCTCCCAGAGGAGACTTATAGAGCCAATATTGATCTAGCCACGGGCACGACTTATTTCTCTGAGGCCCCCACAAGCCTGAGAGCTCCTTGAGGACAGGAGCCAGATCTTCATCTCTGCTTTCTCCAAATCTAGCCCAGCGCCTGCATACAGAAGATGCTTATTATTAATGTAGGTTCAATAAATAAATCAAATGGTAACGTGCCTAACCTATTCAAGCCCGTTTCTTCTCCTGAGAAGAGGGGATAAATAATTCTTGCACAACCTGCTTCACATGGTTGTCGTAAAGTTGGAAATGAGAGGAGGTGTTTCCCTCGCTTAAAAATACCGCTGAGTACAAGATTCACAATTCATTATCCACTTCTCAGAGGAGAATTGGGGGAAGAGGAGAGAAGACCACGTTATTTACGTCAATTATAAGATTCACCTTAACTTCAAAATGCTAAAATTGAAAAAGCGTACACTCACAAATCCTAGAAATACATCAAGATGTGTAAAGCATGAAGCAGTGACATTGTGTGAGCTGTGGCCATTTGGGGGGTTTGTTAAAAAGACAGATCCTGGAGCCTCTCTCGAAAATTCTGATTCAAGGGTGATTTTTTTTTGGGTGAAGAATCACCAGGTGATTCTGATGAGCTGCCTAGTTTGGAAACTGGTCCCTCAAAAGACATAAAATTCACCCTCTTCTTTTAAAAGGGAGGAAACTGGGGGTGGCAGATAATCCATAGCTTGTCACAGATCGGGCACAGGTGGTTCCACAAAACCTGACCCTAGCTTCGCCTCCCACTCTTCATCGGGGCTTCCCACCAGGCCATGGAGCCTCCTTCTGGCTCCAGCTCAGGCTTTGCCAGATGCTGATGACTTCGGCAATTCCGGACTCCCGACATCACTCATTTCTGCAAAGCCAATGAACAAACCACTCACAGGAAAAAGCTGGTTACAGCAGGAAGCAGTCTGGGGGGATTTCAGATGGGAGCTGATAGTTGCACACACAAAACTGGTTTTATTTCCTTCAGGGTCTAGTAACCCTTTTACTCCACACTCAAAACAAACCACATGAACACATGATCCCTTGAGTTGCTGAAATGCTTCCAATTGCCTTTGTTTTCAACAAGGTTAAAACAGTATGAAACAACCTGGCTGGCATTTGGCAGAGGACGACCATGATTCCCTTTGGTGTGAAACAAACAGAAGTCCCCGAAAGTCAAGGACCTTGGAGAGCCCTACATATGCTCAGAATGTTTTTGTTTGTTTTTATGTTTATTTATTTGTTTTATTTTTAATTGACACATAATAATTGTACATATGTATGAGTTACACTGTGATACTGACAATATGTACACCCTGTGTAATGATCAGTAAGCCAGACACAGAGAGATACTACCCAATCTCACTCATACGCAGAAACCAAAAAGTGGATCTCACAAAAGCAGAGGGGAGAATAGCCTTACCTGAGACTGGAGAGGGGAGGGGGAGGTGGGGATGGGGAGGGGTTGGTCAATGGGCACAAAGTTACAATTAAACAGGAAGAAAACGTTCTGGTGCTCTACTGCCCAGTACGGTGATTATAATTGACAATGATGTATTGTATATTTCAAAATAGCTAGATTCTGAGATTCTGAGAAACCAGGGCCAGGCTCAGGGGTGAAAAGGGACTGCCCAGACTCTCAGGCAGCGCCACCCACCCCAGCCAAGTGGGATTGCCTGGGCCCGGTGCTGGGACAGATGCAGGCACAGTCACCTCACTTCAGAGGCTCAGGGAAGCCTCTGATTGTCCCTCTTTTAGCTTTCACGCTGTCACTTTGTACAAATCTCTTTACACTCTGCAATTATCTTCTATATCTGTAAATTATCTGACGATGTTGACCTAGATTAGTTCTACCTTTCCTTTTATTAACTGCCAGAAACTGTCTGTCACACAAAAGCCATTCAGGAGGCCTGGCCCGTGGAAGAAATGGCTATGGCTACGAAGTGGGCTAACGTGTCGAGCACAGCCTTCTTGGTACTGGCAGAACCCCTAAGTCCCAGGGGCTCCCAGAAACTCCCTGGAGTAGACACTGGCTACGTCCTTGCAGCTGAGATATTATGAGGCTATGAGTCCGATGGGCAGTAAATGACAATTCTGGGCATAACTGGGAAAAGTTGATTTCCTTGCTTGGCTCAAAGCTTCCCTGGCAGAGATGTACTCTCAGTCCCATCTGTCAGAGCACAGCTTGCAACTCCCTGGGGGGTATAGGTTGGTCATGACTATAAATGCTACCCTATTCCAAGTGTGTTTCTATTGCAGTGGGGGGACACCATTCAACGCTCGGTTCTGGGAAGAATATTAGAGGCATTGCAACACATCCTAGGGGGATCACTGGGGAGCTAGGGTGGACATTAAGACCATCCATCCACCTCTTTGCCACCCCTAAGGCTTTTTCTATTAGGTATCACAATAGGATGTGGATGTAGAACTAAAAGAGGCTGCCAGATAAAGCTTTTTCGGAATTGTAGAATTATTACTGGCTTTGTGTTTCTTCAAAGTGTGTGTAACATCTCCAACCTGGCTAACAAAAAGGTTGTTATGCGAATTATGAGTTATAATATCAATGTCACTTTTTAAACATTTTGCCTTCATATTTCAGAAAGGAACTGAAATAGAAATTATCTATAAATAGAATTTGCTTCTCAAGAAATCCTTTGAAACCCTTTGAAAGTATCAAGCACCTGTGGATTCACAGTGTGAGTCTGAGCTACTTGCATCGCCTCTGTAAGATACACTGATATCACACACTCATCTATCTCCAATGAGGCGCAAGCGTGGCACAGAAAGCCAGGATTCTACTGGGGGCTCCTTTTGGAGCCGTATTGCTCAGTAAGGCCACCACTTGTGCCAATGCCCATCACTGGACCTATCATTTTTTAATCAAAGGAGTAGACATTGTGATTATATTCAAAACAGAAGAGATTGAAACATTTTTATTGTACTGAGCAATTCTATCCTGCAGAACAACCAAAAAACATAATAAACCAGGATGAATGATAAAGTGGAGAAATCATTGGTAACATATACGAGAAACGACAGCACTGATTTCAAAGGATTAAAAAATAAGCTGCAAAACAATTTTTAAAAATGATCCACCAAACTGTTTAAAAATGACAAACAAAACTGACCAAGAAAATGCAATGCAAACAAGATAGCAGAGAAAAAATGAGAGGCACGGATCCATCCTTCCCTAAGTCACCAGGCCCCACAGCTCCTCCTGCTCCTACCATGCTTCCTCTAAAGTGGCCCTAGAGCTACATGTTAAGAAATAGCCATCTCCCATCCTTCTTGCAGTGTGGTGTGTAATCATTATAATATGCCCCACCATTCATGGACAACTTCTGCTCTCTGTGTCCTGTGCTCCACATTTCTATTCGTTTTTCTCATCTAATAATCACAACATCTAATTTCGTCCCTTATGCAGAAGACAAGGATGTTGACGACCGCTGAGATGCCCTTTCGGTGTCTAGCCTAGGATTCAAACCCGGCCTTGTCTGGTTCTTCCTTTTGCCAGGGTCTCTCAACCTTGGCACAATTAACATTTGGAACTCAATAATTCTTTATCGTAGGAGGCCATCCTGTGCCTTGTAGGATGTTCAGCAGCACCCCTGACCTCTAGTGACCAGATGCTCATAGTGCTCCCTCCCAAGCTGCAGCAGCAAAAGTGTCCCCAGACATCACCAAAGTCCCCTGAGTGGCGAAATCGCCTCTGGTTGAAAACCACTGCTTTCAACGACGTTTTTAACCCAGCTGCCCTAATTTCATCCCAGATCCACAACAAGAAACCCCGTGATCCTCCGGGGGCCCTTTTCAGGTGGGTGTGGAAACATAACTAAGTCATTTAAAATAATGTATTTATTGTTGTATTTATTGTCTGTCTCTCCCCAGCCCACAGTAAAGTTGTTGAGATAAGGAAGTATTCTCTAATTCACCCTGGCATGGTGCCTGGCACATAGTCAGTATCCAAGAAAGTTCATAATTTATAAATGAATGGATAAACCAAGGCCAGTATGAATGGTAATATTGGAAACAGGTGCAAGTCTATACTTTTTTTTTTTTGCATGTGATTGTAAATTAGTAAACCTTGTGGAGGACAAACTGGCAATACGTATAAAAATTTTAAAGGTGAAACCCCTTTAACCTTTCAGCGAACAATTCCAAGCCTAAGAATTAATGCAGTAAACTCCATATTACCCACCTCAGCAAAACCCACCAGTGATTTGCCCAAGTCAAGTTATTCATCCTCATGCTTCCCTGTGCTTTTTCTTCATAATATTTATCAAAAAAATAATTAAATGGCTCACTAGTCCTCCTCCTTTAAAGCAGGGACCAAGCATTTACAGGTTCTTAGTATATATTTGTTACATGAGTAATAATGTATATGAGTAATTATAACAAGTAAATATATGTATATACACACATTTGGTATTATAACAGTGATTACTGCACCACTCTTATAATAGTAAAAAAAAACAGAAACAATCTAATGTCCATTTATAGGAATGTGGTTAAAAAGGATTCTACTGAGCATCTGTATACCTTCTTTGGACAAATGTCTATTTTGCCCATTTTTAAATCATGTTGAGTTGTTTGTTGTTGAGTTTCAGAAGCTCTTTATATATCTGGACATAAAAAGATTGTCAGACAGAAAATCTGCAAATATTCGCTCCCATTCTACGACTTGCCTTTTTATTCCATTTATAGTGTACGTTGATGTACAAAAATACTTTTTAAATTTTGATGAAGATCAATTTATCTATTTTCCCTTTTATTGTCTGTGTGTTTGGTGTCATATCCAAGAAATCATTGCCAAATCTATTATCGTGAAGTTTTTCCCCTATATTTTCTTCCAAGAGTTTTGTAGTTGTAGTTTTTGTGTTTAGGTCTTTGATCCATTTTGAGTTAGTTTTTGTATATGCTCTCAGCTAAGGGTCCAACTTCATTCTTTTGCATGTGGATATCCAATTTTCCCAGCACCATTTGTTGAAAAGATTGTCTTTTCTCCCTTTCAGTGGTAGTGGCACCCTTGTTGGAAATCATTTGACCACATATGCAAAAATTTACTTTTGGGCTTTCTATTCTGTCCCACTATTTATATGTCTGTCTTTATGCCAGTACCACGCTGTTTTGATTATTGTTCCTTTGTAGTGAGTTTTAAAGTCAGGAAGTTTGAGTCCTCCAACTTCGTTCTTCTTTTTCAAGATTGTTTTGGCTATTTAGAGTTCCTTGTCATTTTCCATAAATTTTAAGATGGACTTTCTATTTCTGCCAAAAAAATCATTGAGATTTTGATACAGATTGCATTGTACCAGTAGATCACACTGGGTAATAAGTACATGAAAAGTTATACATGAGGCACAGTCAAAAACTCACATATAACTTTCAACTCCCCAAAAACTTAACTACTAATAGCTCACTGCTAACCAGAAGGCTTATCAATAAAATAAAACATTAATTAACATACATTTTCTATGTTATATGTCTTATATACTGTATTCTTACAATAAACTAAGCTAGAGACAAAAGTTACTAAAGAAAACATAAGAAAGATAAAATATATTTACTCTTCATTAAGTGGAAAAGGATAATCACAACGGTCTTCATCCTCATCATCTTCACATTGAGTGGGTTGAGGAGGAGGAGTAGAGGAGGGGTTGGTCTTGTTGTATCAGGGGTGGCAGAGGTGGAAGAAAATCCATGTGTAAATGGACCTGTACAGTTCAGCTCCGAGTTGCTCAAGGATCAACTGAAAATGCATGCACTATAAAAATGGATTTGATCTAAAATATTGAAAGATGTACAACTGCTGGGTGGAAAGGAAAACAAGCAAGCTGCACATCAGTATTACAAAGTGTTTCCTTTTTACAATCTGTAAGTATTGAAGTGTACATGAATAGATATCTTTAAGTGTGTAGAAGAGAATGTCATTAACTGAGAGAAACCCAATTGTTAGCAATCTGTTTATCCATGAGAAATAGGATGCAAGACAACTTTCCTTTTCTGCTGATACACATCAGTATTGTTTTAACTTTTTGTAACACATATATTATTTTTATAAATAAAATATGTTACCTACAAATAATAAATATTTACTTTATTAGTAAATAAAGAAAACAAAACCAACAATGGGGAAGACTTTGAGGATAGCGTTCCCAGAGCCGTCAGCTCTGCTGCACTTGCTGTGTCTCTGGTTTCTGAGGTCACTCTCCTTGGCACTGGGATGTCCTGCCTGCAAAGGAGAGGATGACACTCAATCCCTTATGCTGATGGCTTGGGTCAGTTCTCGATGTACCACTCACTACCTGTACATTACTCTCTGCCAGTCTAGGTGTACAATCTAGGAAATGGGGTAATGATGACCTCACAATATGGGAAAGAATAGAAATAATCATGGTAAGAACTAGCACTAATTGAACACTCCTCATCTGTGCGCATAAATGTGTTAAACCCACGTGATCCTCTGGTGTTAGACAATTTACCATTCCTACCAGCAGCAGGACAGGTGAGTGGCAGACCCAGCTAGCCCTGCCTCTCCACAGAGGCACAGAGCTGAATCCATCCTGTCTGACTCAGGGGCTGGCTCAGCTCCCTTCAAACATAGCCTCTCGTGGTCCTGAGGACTAGACACATTCACAGTGGCATCGCACCTGGCTGGGGCGGTGCTTCGTGAGGCTGTGTCCTTCGTTTTCCTTCACAGTGGCATTGAGGAGCTACCTCCAGCCTACGTGAGTGGAAGTGACTCTCTGAGGAACTCCTAAGTTGGGACGGAAACCAGCTCAACCCCACCATGCAAGGACTGTGTCCTGTTGACCTTGCAGGTGGAGCCCCAGGGCAGGAACTGCCCTACACAGCTTCTGTCCCGCCCCAGACCCCCTCCCCTCTTCACACTCAGGTCTCATGCTCCAGAGCTGTGACAAGCACCTGACACAAACAGTTCCTGCTCTGGACAGCTGCCAGTGGCATGGCCTGTGAGGTCAGCAGTCAAGGACGTGCCTTTAGCAGATCATAATCAAGATCTACTGTGAGTGGCCGGGTGCAGTGGCTCACGCCTGGAATCCCAGCTTCTTGGGGGGCTGAGGCATGAAAATTGCTTGAACCCAGGAGGCAGAGGTTGCAGTGAGTCGAGATCACGCCACTGCATTCCAGCCTAGGTGACACTGTGTGACAGTTTGTCTCAAAAAAGAAAAAAGAAAAAAAAAGACCAGGCGGGGTGGCTCACACCTGTAATCCCAGCACTTTGGGAGGCCGAGGCGGGCGGATCATGAGGTTAGGAGATCAAGACCATCCTGGCTAACATGGTGAAACCCCATCTCTACCAAAAATACAAAAAAATAGCCTGGCATAGTGGCGGGTGCCTGTAGTCCCAGCTACTCGGGAGGCTGAGGCAGAAGAATGCCCAGAACCCAGGAGGCAGAGCTTGCAGTGAGCTGAGATTCCGCCACGGCACTCTAGCTTGCATAACAGAGTAAGACTCTGTCAAAAAAAAAAAAAAATCTACTGTGGGTAAGGGAATAAGGAATAGTGTTCCAAATTGTGCTCACCACTTACAGGACTTGCACAGTCTCAAACCAAAACAAAGCATCCATGTCTTAAAAACCTGAAGTTCCTCCCTGAAGAGGAAGCCCCTATAGGGGTGAGGGTAACAGGAGGTTGGAGTGCTGCTAGGAATGGAGTCCCCAGAGTTTTGTTGTCCTACAAGAAATGAAGAGTTCACCAAGAATACAGACAACACTTGTATAAGTCTAACCAGCTGCCACAACAATGTGCCACAGGCTGGGTAAATGCAAGTTTATTTGTCATGGTTCTGGAGGCTGGAAGCTCAAGATGAAGGTGAAGGCTGATTCGGTTCCTGCTGAGGCCTCTTCTTGGTTTGTGCATCACACCTTCTCGCCATGTCCCAGAGCTCTGATTTCTCTTCCTCTAACTATTAGGCCACCAGTCCTATGACATAATTTAGCCTAATTACCTCCTTAAATATCCTTTTATATATTTATGCAAGCAGGGAATGTGTTCCGTCCATAGCAATGCTCTTCTGTTTATTCATTTCTTCCAAAACAGTGACCGATTATCTATGCCAGACCCTGGACCCTCCAGTGAGGGGAGACTGCGGAGATCCCACTCGGCCCCTCCCCTCCATCAGCCTTCACTGATGACTGGAGGGAGAGACCAGCATGCAGAGGACACATCAGCCACCGTGATAGCAAATGAAGGCACCCCTTACACTCGCTTGTTTACAAAACTCAACATCTTCCTGTACCGGCTCTTCCTCCCCTCACCCAGCTCAGGGCCTCACATCACACTCAGTCAAACCAGGGCCAAAAATCCAGCTCCTTCCATCCAGGGCCAGAAACCCAGCTCCTTCCATCCAGGGCCAGAAATGCAGCTCCTTCCATCTAGTACCAGAAATCCAGCTTCTTCCATCTACCAGTGGAGGGTGGTTCACTTTAGCTTCTTAATTCCTCTCAAGTTCCTGTCTCATTTCTTCCCCCTTCCCCATATTGTGTAAGACCCTAATGGCTCCTCAGCCCCTTCCTAGGTCTTCCCAAGTCCACGCTGATGACCTCTCCATGCATCCTCGACACCTCCACATTAGACTAGTTCTATAATGGCAACAGATCCATTTAATTCCTCTTCCAAAGTCTCCCTATTGCCTAAGAAGAAAACCAAAGCTGCTCAATAAGACACTCAAAAGCCTAAATGTGCACCCTCCACACACACACAAGCCTAAATGCACGCACACACCAAAGCCTAAATACACATACACAAACACACAAGCCAAAATGCACACACACACACAAGCCTAAATGCACACACACAAATCTAAATGCACACACACAAAAGCCTAAATGTACACACACAAACACATAAGCCAAAATGCAAACACACAAAAGCCTAAATACATGCACACACACACACACACAAGCCTAAATACATGCACACACACAAGCCTAAATGCACACACACAAGCCTAAATGCACACACGCAAAAGCCTAAAATGTGCACCACACGACATAAAGATACAAGCCTAAATGCACACCACGCATAAGCCTTAATGCACACCACACACACAAAAGTGCATCTCCTATATAGGCCTTGGTCCCTGCTTTTCTGAGATGTCCATGGACCTCCCACCACATTTTCATCTACTCAGCCCCCATCTGCTCTACAACCTCATCCCAGGTGTCATTTCCTCCATTAGACTGTCATTCATCACAGGTAGGTCAGTGGCCTCATCCCTGGGCTGTCAAGGGCCTGTGCACTTTCTGCCGCCACAGCCCCCATCAGTCTCCTTAGTCAGCGCCCACCCACAAGGGCCACATCTTTTTCAATTGTGAGTGATGAAGCCAGGACTCTAGCCGGTCTCACTGCAATATTTATGTGAAAGTAGATGCTGCATTCTGCTTGTATGTGGTTTCTCCTGGGCACATGGCACGGGACCTGGCCTCCTTATGATCTCGCCTGACGTCCCATGCCTTCAGAGCTGGCTACCACACCTCACTCCTCAAGAGAGCCCAGGAGTGAGCTCTACTCTCCAGCATCACCCTGTTGATGGACATGAGTGGAACAGGGTGATGCCCTGGACACTCGGACTAAAACGACCTTCTTCTAGCACCATCACAGGATGCTTGAAATCCTGAAAATACAACCTTAAAAAGCAAAATGTTTCTTTTCAAAAGAAGACATTTATGCAGCCAACAGACACATGAAAAAATGCTCATCATCACTGGCCATCAGAGAAATGCAAATCAAAACCACAATGAGATACCATCTCACACCAGTTAGAATGACCATCATTAAAAAGTCAGGAAACAACAGGTGCTGGAGAGGATGTGGAGAAATAGGAACACTTTTACACTGTTGGTGGGACTGTAAAAGACTTCAACCATTGCGGAAGTCAGTGTGGCGATTCCTCAAGGATCTACAACTAGAAATACCATTTGACCCAGTGATCCCATTACTGGGTATATACCCAAAGGATTATAAATCATGCTGCTATAAAGACACATGCACACGTATGTTATTGCGGCACTTTCACAATTGCAAAGACTTGGAACCAACCCAAATGTCCAACGATAGACTGGATTAAGAAAAATGTGGCACACATACACCATGGAATACTATGCACCCATGAAAAAGGATGAGTTCATGTCCTTTGTAGCAACATGGATGAAGCTGGAAACCATCATTCTGAGCAAACTATCAGAAGGACAGAAAACCAAACACCGCATGTTCTCACTCATAGGTGTGAATTGAACAATGAGAACACTTGGACACAGGGTGGGGAACATTACACACTGGGGCCTGTCGTGGGGTTGGGGGAGTGGGGAAAGGACAGCATTAGGAGATATACCTAATATAAATGACGAGTTAATGGGTGCAGCACACCAACACGGCACATGTATACATATGTAACAAACCTGCACGTTGTGCACATGTACCCTAGAACTTAAAGTATAATTTTAAAAAAAATAATTAATTTTTTAAAAAAAGTTTTTCAGGTTCAGAGCAGAAAACGTCAGTCCTGAATATAAGGATTCCAGGGTTTAGATTCCTTCCACTCCCAGAATCTCCAAACACCATCGGACCTCACATGGTGCCCAGCAGCATTCTGAGATTTTTTACTTTATTATCTTGTAAACCCCCAAAATTTGAGACAGGTCTCATTTAATTTAGAAAGTTTATTTTGCCAAGGTTGAGGATGCGCCTGTGACACAGCCTCAGGAAAGCCTAACAACATGTGCTGCAGGTGGTCAGGGCACAGCTTGGTTTTATACATTTTAGGGAGACATGAGACATCAATCAATTTATAAGAAGTACATTAGTTCTGTCCAGAAAGGCAAAGACAGATCAAAGCAAGGCCCCCACCAGTGGGGGCTTCCAGGTCACAGGTATGTGAGAGACGGACGGTTGCATTCTTTTTATTTTATTGTATTGTATTGTATTTTTGAGATGGAGTGTGGTTTTGTCACCCAGGCTGAAGCGCAGTGGTACAATCTCGGCTCACAACAACCAACATGTCCCGGGTTCAAGCAATTCTCCAGCCTCAGCCTCTCCAGCAGCTGGGATTACAGGCGTGTGCCACCACACCCAGCTAAATTTTGTATTTTTAGTAAGAACGGGGCTTCACCATGTTGGCCAGGCTGGTCTGGAACTCCTAACCTCAGGAAATCTGCCCACCTCAGCCTCCCAGAGTGTTAGGATTACAGACGTGAGCCACTGCGCCCTGACCGGTCGCATTCTTTTGAATTTATGATAAGTCTTTCCAAAAAAGGCAATCAAAATACGCATGTATCTCTGGGAGCAAAAAGATGACTTGAATAGAAGAAGAGGCAGATTGGCAATAAGCAGTTCCCAGCTTCAAGGTGCCCAAGATATTTTTCTTTCACAATCTTATTGAACCCACACCCAGGGTAATAACCTGGAAGCCTCCCCCGAAGGCGGTCAGCGCAGAGGCTAGGGAATGAGGCTTTCCAGGCCATTACACCACTTTTCCTTTTACCAGCTCGGTGACCTTGGGCAATTTGTTTCAATTCTCTGCACCCCATTGTTTTTCTTCTCTAACATGAGGATAATATTGCCTGGTCAAAGAATCATAGTGTGGCTTCAGTAAGACAGAAGGAAAGGGACAGAAACGGATCTGATAGGATCCTGTAACTAGCTCATTGAGGCAGTTCACAGACGCTGTTTGGGAGGAACTTGGAAGACGCTGAGCCATGTCTCACCCAGGAGCAGCAAGGAAACCTGTGCTTCGGTTCTTTCTTTTCTCTTTCCACAATCTCACTGCTCCTAGGTCAGGCATGGCTCAGCCTCTTCCAAGTTTCTCCCAAACGCCGTCTGTGAACTGCCTCAATGAGCTAGCTCCAGGATCCCACTGCATCTTTCTATTTCTTTCTGTCTCTCTGAATCTATTTCTCTCTATCTCTAACTCTATTTCCATCTCTCCCTGTTTCTATGTCTCTGTTTCTCCGTGTCTCTCTACTGTCTCTCTGCATGTCTCTGTCTCTTCGTCTTTCTCTGTTTCTGTTTGTCTGTCCTTCTTTCTGGGTCTCTGTCTTTCTCTGGCAGGGGTGCAGTGGGAGTATATGGCAGGTGCATGTTTGGGTGCAGAACGGCGTTCTGCCAGGGGTGGAGTGGCTGAGGGTCATTCCACTCTGGGTGTCTCATGGGATGTGGCTGCAGCATGGGGTTCTCATCAGACCACCGTGACAGTGTAGGGTGGATATCATTCCTGGAAACTGAGCCTCAAGCTGGGTTCTCCAGCAATGCCACCGCCACCCGCCAACCCTGATATCCTCCGAAAAAACTCTTCCTTTCCTTGGTCAACGAGAGCCAGCATCTGCAAATAAGCCACTGAGACATCAGGAAAGCTGCTCACAGAATTACAATGAAAATCAGTAATAAATAAAATGTTTCTTAAATCTTTAGAATCAAGGAAAACCTGAGGGATACTTGGAGAGTCGCTAACAGCACCCCAGTCTGGCAGTTGTAGCTCTGCAGCGTGGGCCCAGGCTGGACCAGACCCTCGACCTCCAAGGACCACACTGGGGGGCTCACTTTTCTGAGGAGTGCCCTTTGGAAACGTCCCAGGAACACGTGTAGTGGGAAAAGAGAAAGGTTGGTCCATCGAGGAGAGTGTTCTGCATAAGGGGAGAGGTGAGAAGGTAGCCTTGGCCAGAGGAAGAAGCTTCATTACAACCAGCTCTCCTTCTGCAAGGGCAGAGGGTGAAGTTTGAGGTTGTCTTGCAGGAAGACAATCAAACTACAGAGTCCAACACTAGCCTAGAGCCGAGTGGCCCCCTGCTCAGAGTTTCCCTGTGGCTCTCCTCCACGGGATCCAGAGGAGGGATTCCACTGTGAAATGCCTTTTCCAGAAACCCCATCAGAACTGCCTAACCTAGAAAACAAAACAAGAGGAGCTGGCACCAGGGCTCCAGGCTGAAAGCTAAATCCAGCGGCAGCCAGATGGACACAATGTGCCATGTGACTGCCGACTGCTCAGGGCAAATGACACCAGGGGTTAGCGATTAGAAGTTCACCCTTGACTGTGGCACCTCCCTTCAGTTCCGTCGCCGCGGTTGTGCAATCCACCAGTCTTATAAATACAGTGACGCTCCAGCCTCTGGAAGCCTCTGTCAGCTCAGCCTCCAAAGGAGCCAGCCGCTCCCCAGTTCCTGAAATCCTGGGTGTTGCCTGCCAGTCGCCATGAGAACTTCCTACCTTCTGCTGTTTACTCTCTGCTTACTTTTGTCTCAGATGGCCTCAGGTAAGCTCTGGTACCTGCTAGTTTCCCATCCCCAGGGCTGGGGACACTGGGGCTGATGTGAGCCTCGGATGGCTGCCTCCGTGTCCCAAGGGATGAGGGACAAGCAGCAGGAAAGCATCCCGTGGTTGAGTGGCCTGTAGTTGGCAGAAGGCAGCAGGCAAGCCCTGCCAAGCCTTCAGGGTCTGTGAGCTGCCAAGGAGTGAGCCTGGCAGGGTCATGGGGCTTGTCACAGGCAGCCGCCTGCATCCTTGTCCTGGACACGTAGACGGTATCCTATGTGGATGAGATGGCTGCTTCCCCTGCAAGACGGCTCCCCACACTGAGAGGCCAGCTTCCTATGCAGAGAGAGGGGCCGTCCCTATCCTCAGCTCAGGTCAC
Organism: Hylobates moloch; assembly: GCF_009828535.3. NCBI lineage: Eukaryota > Metazoa > Chordata > Mammalia > Primates > Hylobatidae > Hylobates > Hylobates moloch. The sequence continues at coordinate 121,439,198 of NW_026652283.1, forward strand.
TGGGTGCAGCCTCCTGGGGTACCCTGGTACAGGTGAGGTGCTGCCGCCCCACCCACCAGGCCAGCTCAGCCGGTGCCTTGGATTCACCTCGTGTGCAGGCAGGGAGTGTCCACAGGCAGTCCCCTCCCTCTCCTGAGAAATGCATCCACGTCCTCCATGCTAATGGTCTCCCCAGTCAATAGGAGGGGGCTTTCTGTGAGCCCGCTGTGTGTCAGCTTCTCTGGGCCAAAGCAGCTACGACATGATGGTGGGACGTGCAGGAGGAATCGGGGACATGCTTTATCCCAGGCCTACCCCTTGATCACACAAGTCACGTGGTGCGAAGCCTTGGTTTATTCATCTGCAGAATGAAGGGCTGGGACAGATGATCCTGAAAGCACTCCAGTTCAGAAAGTCTCTGTAAGATCCTACTGTAAGTTTCTCTAGGCCATCACTTTATCCACCAGATAGGCTTAATTTATTCCAACTATGCCTCAGTTTTTCCATCTGAAAGCTGAGTATGAAAGCATTCTAAATGCAGAAGTTTTCATGCTGCCAGTTGCTACCATGGGTTTTGTTTTTTTTTTTTTGGTTTTTGGCTTTTGGTTTTGCTTTGTTATTTTTGAGACAGGGTCTCATTCTGTCACCCAGGCTGGAGTGCAGTGGTATGATCTCGCCTCACTACAGCCTCTGCCTCCTGAGCTCAGGCCATCCTCCCACCTCAGCCTCCCAAGAAACTGTGACTACAGGCATGCACCACCACACCTGGCTAATTTTTTTATTTTTATTTTTTGGTAGAGATAAGGTCTTACTGTGTTGCCCCGGCTGGTCTCAAACTCCTGGGCACCAGCGATCCTCCTACTTCAGACTCCCAAAGTTTTGGGATTATAGGCCTGAGCCACTCCACCCAGCCTACCATGTTTTTTGTTTTGTTTTGTTTTTCTTAGATGGAGTCTTGCTCTGTCACCCAGGCTGGAGTGCAATGGCACAATCTCAGCTCACTGCAACTTCCACCTCCTGGGTTCAAGCAATTCTCCTGCCTCAGCCTCCTGAATAGCTTGGATTACAGGTGCATGCCACCAAGCCCGGCTAATTTTTGTATTTTTTAGTAGAGACGGGGTTTCACCATGTTTGTCATACTGGTCTTGAACTCCTGACCTCATGGTCCGCCCGCCTCCACCTCCCAAAGTGCTGGGATTACAGCCATGAGCCACCGTGCCTGGCCCATGTTTTTTAAAAGGAATAGAAAATATTACTTCGTGCCATGTAGTAAAAGTAGATGCTGTTTAATTATACCCATATTTCAGTTTGGGGTATGTGCATATGTTTTCACTGAGTAGCAGTGAGAAATTTCTTTCTTATGGTGGTTCAGTACAAACTCAAAAGGGTTTGAAAGGCACTTTGTTAACATAAAGAATTTTTGTTTTCAGTCTATTATATCTAAATTGAATTATGAGAAGCTATTCTCGAGGCTTCCCAGTCACAACTTCCTCCTTCCCCCAAGAATAATCACTCACTTGACTTTCATGGTGATAACTTTTCATATTCTTTATACTTTGCCACACTAATATTCAGGTTGAATAGTACAGCTTGGTTTGTGCACACATTTCTATTGGCCAGTAGCTGCCCTTATGCCTCTATTTCTACATGCTGAAAAGTTGCATCACTGGATCATAGGATATGCATATATTCAATTGTATTGGACAATGCCAAACTGTTTTCCAAAGTTGTTTACACCAATGTGCACTCCCACAAGCAGTGAATAAGGGTTCCTCTTGCTCTGTACCCTTGCCAACAGTTGATAACATCAATTATTTTTAAATTTTAGCCACTGGTGAGGGTAGCAATAGCTCATTGGAGTCTTAATTTGCATTTCCCTGATACATAATAAGTTGGGCCCTTTTCTATATAGTTACAGGCAGCTGAGTTTTTTTTTGTAAAACACCTGTTTGTCTTTTGCCCATGTTTTCTATCGGATTATCTGTCTTTTCTTATTGGTTTGTAGTTGTTTATGTATTTTCTATGCAAGCCTTTTGTCAATTATATACATTACAAATACCTTCTCTTGCTTTGTGCTTTGATTTTCCACTCTCTTAATGGAAACTTTCCTGGAGCAGAGGCTTTTATCATGATTTCAATGTAGCGAACGTGTCACGTCTTTTTCCCTAAGGTTACTGCACTTTATATCTTGTTTTAAAAGACTTTCTTTACATCAAAGACATGAAGATAGTCCCCAATATTGTCTTCTAAAAGCTTATCCTTTTTCTTTTTACATTTAGGCTTATAATCCATCTGGCAATGGGGTGTGTGTGTGTGTGTGTGTGTGTGTGTGTGTGTGTGGTGTGTCTTTGGTATGAAGTAAGGGTCAAGTTACTTTTTATCCCCCAATATGAATATCTGATTGTCCAGAACCAACTTTTTTTTTGAGACTGAGTCTCACTCTGTCACCCAGGCTGTAGTGCAGTGGCACGATCTTAGCTAACCGCAACCTCTCCCTCCCGGGTTCAAGAGATTCTCCTGCCTCAGCCTCCCGAGTGGCTGGGATTACAGGCTCCCGTCACCACACCTGGCTAATTTTTGTATTTTTAGTACAGACCAGGTTTCACCATGTTGGCCAGGCTGGTATCAAACACCTGACCTCAAGTTATCTGCCCATCTCTGCCTCCCAAACTGCTGGGATTACAGCCATGAGCCACCATGCCCAGCCCAGAACCAACTGTTGATAAGAGTATTTTTCCCAACCATTCTGCTGAGCCACTACTATTCTACATCAATTCTCCAGGTATGCATGAGCCTCTTTCTACACTCTTTATCTTATTCCATTTGGACATTTTTCTGTCCTTGTGCCGTCAGCACACTGCCTTAATTACAGTGGCTCTATACTTAGTCTTGAAATACAGTAAAGCAAGATCTCTCACCATTTTTCCAAATGTATCTTGGCTATTCTTGGCCCTTTGAATTTCCAAATAAAATTTAGAATCACCTTGTCAAATTAGAACCTCTTGGGATTCCCATGGTATTTCATTGAACCAGAAGATTAATTTTTCAAAAAAGTAATCTTCAAAAGTTTAAACAGAGTATTTCCACTCATTTAGGTCTTCTTCATTTCAAAATGTTTCATGCCTTCATAATAACTTTTTTATGTTAGTCGGATGTGATGTTCCTGCTCTTGTTTCTGTCTTTCTCTCAAATCTTGACCGAGCAATTCTTTACTGTTGGTTCTCTAATACCTACAAAGTGCACATGTGCGTGTGTCTGTGTGTGTGTGTGTGTGTGTGTGTGTGTGTGTCAGATATTCTAGCTGTTCTTTATGGGCTGCCTGGTCCACAATTATTGGAAAACAAAAATCTTCAGAAGCATTTAGATTACACAAACATCCTTAAGAAGCATGTAAGAGAAACAGACACATGCACAGCGATATCTAACACAAGGGGGAAGGCAAACGTCAAGAAAATGGTAAAGGCAAGTGCTTTTAAAAGGCCCCTAGACTGAAAGCAGCATAGACTGCTCCAAAAGGAAGGAACCTCAATATTCCAGACCAAAGGTTCTGAAAGTATGGCCTCTGGAGCAGAAGCTTCAGTGTCACCGGGGAGCTTGTTTTAAAATGCAAATTATCAGCCCCAACCCAGAACCACTCAGATGCTGAGGATTGGAATATGATCTTGTCACCCACATAATGAGCATAGCACCCCACAGTTAGTTTTCCTCACTCCCCTGCCTCCTTTCCCCTCTAGTAGCCCCCAGTGTCTCAGTGTTCAGCCCCCACTTATAACTGAGAACATGTGGTATTTGGCTTTCTTTTCCTGTGTTAATTTGCTTAGGATATTGGCCTCCAACTGCATCCGAGTTGCTGCAAAGGACACACTTTCATTCTTTTTTATGGCTGCATAGTCTCTTCCATTTTAAATTTGAGAAGCTGCTGCCTAGAGAGGTTGAGTGGTTTGCAGAAGATCACACAGTAGATTAGTTGTGGAACACAGAATGTAACCAAAGTACCCTCACACTAACTTTGCTGCAATTCCTTTTGTGTCCCATGATGTACTAGATCTTGGAAGGTAATGCTAGAAATTAGTTCTGGTTATGCACCATGACACCACAGTCAACCAGCAGTGTGGTGAAGTGGAATGAGAACTGAAGTGAGATCAGGAGGCATCCATTCTGGTCTGGGGTTGGTCTTTGACCAGCTACATGCTCTGGGGACATCACTGAACCTTGTTCCTTCATCTGGGGAGAGGATCACAGAAAGTTTGAATTAATTGATTTCTGAAGTCCATCTTGGCTCTAAAAAGCTACACCCGTATTAAATTTGGGCCTCCTATGCTTACTCAGCATATATACACCAAACAATTTGATTACTGAGAAGAACAATCAAGAACAAGGATGCGTAAACCTTCATGATTTCAAAGTGCTTCCAAATTTATACACTCAATTGATCTCTCTAATAACAGATAATCACTTGGAGAGGTTCCATCTTGCAGCGTGGGTTGGAGTAGGCATCCTCTAAGTATCTTTCCAGCACTGGGAGCCTCCAGTGCAGGGAGACTAAAGCAGAAAGTGGAGACTTTGGCAGAGTCTAGCTGGTCATGATCTTACTTGAGGTCAACATTACGGTGAGATTATTAAAACATAGTACAATCTCAGACAGCCTCATTAGGAATCAATCAGAGAAAAAGAATATAAGCTGGCAATCAAGAGACTGTGTTTTGTGGGAACAAATGAGTGGCCTTGGCCCAAGGTGGTTCCCTGAGTACTGGGATGGGAGAACCAGACGGCCTCTCAATTCCCTTCCATCTCCACAGCAACACAAAAAAACTCTTCTTTTCTCATTGTCCTCAAGGCCTGGTTTCCGGGCCCTTCCCAAACCTCTTCATTCTCCTGTGGATGTGTTTAAGTTGGTCAATAGACTCCCCAACGTTTGAAGCCTGGTATCAATACAGAGTCCTGTCTACGGAAATGAAGTTCAACAGAACGTTCTGCGGTGGCAAAAAGATTCTGTATCTGCTGTTCGATGAATGCAGTACCCACTAGCCACATAGGGCTAGTGAGTACTTGCAATGTGGCTACGGTGATTTCAATTAACCTAAATGACAACAGCCACAGGGAGCACATGGCTGCCATATTGGATGGTGCTGCTTTGTAGTGAACAAAATGAGAGAAATGAAGCCTTTATTTACCTTGGTTGGTGGAACACATTGAAGGGACTCTGTATTGATACCAGGCTTCGAACACTGGGAAGTGTATTGGCCAACTTAAACACATCCACAGGACAATGAAGAGGTTTGGGAAGGGCCCAGAAACCAGGCATTGAGGACAATGAGAAGAGTTTTTCAAAAGTGGAATTAGTGCAAGAAGTGAAAAAATAGCCGCTGGATGGAAGTTACTGACGGGACAATTTCCATCGGTGTGAAAGCCATCTTTCCAACAGAGATCTGCGACATGAGAATGTACTGTCTCCTACAGTGGCGATGGCCTCTTGTATTAGTCTGCTCAGGCTACCAGGTTTTATGGTTTAAACTGCCAATAAACAGACCAGGCAGTTTAAACAACAGAAATGTATTTCCTCGCAGTCCTGGAGGCGGGAAGTCTGCGATCAAGGTAGCAGCAGGGTTGGCTTCTTCTCAGGTCTCTCTCCTTGGCTGGTAGACGGCCGCCTCCTCCCTGGGTCCTCACATGGTCTTTCCTCTGTGTGTGTCTGTCCCAATCTCTTCTTATAAGGATGCAAGTCATATGGATCAGAGCACAGCCCAATGACCATGTTTAATTTTAATTACTTCTTTAAAGTTTCTCTCTCCAAATAAAATCACCTTCTGAGGCACTGTTAGGGCTTCAACACAGGAATTCTTTTCCTAGGGGATTCAGTTCAGTCCAAAACGCCTACCAGTGGAGGCACGCAAAACGATGGCCTGCTGGTCCCTGGCCAGGAATATCACAGGCAACTGTTCCCTGTTGCATGGAATAGAAGGCTAGTCCAGAGTACTGTCTCTATTTATGAAATCTGGGATGCTGGGAGAAGGGCAAAATAAAGTCCAAGTAGAAAAAAAAAACTATGAAAGTTTTAGAGAGTAACCATAATTTCAGCCTGACATGAAAGGATCCTAGATTTCAGCTGAAATAGTGATGTGGGAAGTGGGGGAGCCGGGATTCAAGGCAGAGGGAACAGTGTAGCTGAAGGCATGGAAGGAGGGAAGTGTAGGCTGTGTTTGAAGAGTGCCACCTGCTTCCACATTTGTAAAACACAGGATGTGATTTTGGGGTGTGTTGAGACAAGGAAAAAAACTTGTATGGAAAAATAACTTGAATTCCCTGCACACTTAAAATCTCTCAGCATAAGAAAACCCCACTCAGAACCCCACTGTTCATTCCTTGGCTTGCATTTGGCCACAGCTGGCATAGCCTTGGACTGAGTAAGCTCTTCAGACACCTCATTTCATGAGTAGCCCCAAAGATCAATCATGTGCAAATTTCTTGGAAGGGAAGACTCTCCAGTGTTTTGCAGTTATTTGTTCTACTTTCACGAGATGTTCTCAAATCGTTGCAGCTACAAGCCATGAGTCTGAAGTGTCTCTGTTCCCTCCTTACAGGTGATAACTTTCTCACAGGTCTTGGCCACAGATCTGACCATTACAACTGCGTCAGGAGTGGAGGGCAATGTCTCTATTCCGCCTGCCCAATCTATACCAAAATTCAAGGCACCTGTTACCAAGGAAAGGCCAAGTGCTGCAAGTGAGCTGGGAGTGACCAGAAGAAATGACGCAGAAGTGAAATGAACTTTTTATAAGCATTCTTTTAATAAAGGAAAATTGTTTTTGAAGTATACCTCCTTTGGGCCAGAATGAATCTTGTGTCTCAATTGGAAGAGGTAAAGAAGTAGGGGGTTAGGGTGCATGGGTTGGAACGTGAGACAGGTCGAACCACCAAGCCTGCCTGGAACAAGGGAGTGATGACCTAGGCTTGAGTGATGTCACCTCCACTTTGTTTGATCCGCAAACCAACACGTGACTGTTTTATTTTTTTATTTTTTATTTTTTTTTTTTTTTGAGATGGTGTTTCACTCTTGTCGCCCAGGCTGAAGTGCAGTAGCACAATGTCGGCCCACTGCAACCTCTGTCTCGGGCCCAAGCAGTTCTCCTGCCTCAGCCTCCCGAGTAGCTGGGATTACAGGTGCCCGCCACCACACCCAGTTAATTTTGGGGGCTTCTTTTTGTTTTTGTTTATAGTAGAGACAGGGTTTCACCATGTTGACCAGGCTGGTCTCGAACTCCTGACCACAGGTGATCCACCCGCCTTGTCCCCCCAAAATGCCAAAGTGCTGGGATTACAGGCATGAGCCACCACGCCGGCCCCAACACATGACTGATTCTCAGTGTCCACATAATTCAGAGGTCTCAGCAGTCTGCTCAGTGAAATAGTTCTTCGGCAGAACCCAGAACTTCCATTTTTTCTCCTTTCTGGTCTTAGGGCAGTATGTTGGTTAACTTTAGCATTTGAGAATCTCCAGGACTACTTGGAGAAATGGCAGCCTCCAAGTCTGGAACATAAGATGTATAAGACAAGCCTGAGTTATTCCGTTGTGCTAGAAAGAAGACCTCTCAAAGACTGAAGGGTCACACCAAAAGAACACCACCTCCAAATCGAAGGGGAGCCCAATGGCCACAGATGAGACATTTTTCCTAATTGCGGCGACTAATGATGACAACTGATTGACGCACACAAATATATAAACATCCATGAGTTCATGATGAGAATTAAATAGTTTCATTTATAATTAGAGCTTGTTACAGCACCAACTTATCACTCCAGAAATTTATTCTGCATTTTCAGTACAAACTGTGTTTTAGGCTTTATAGAATTTCCCCAACTAATAAATGAAAAAGGGATGATAGAATAATAAAATCACCATAGTGCAACACTGGATGAAATTAAGGTCTAAAGCAATCATCAATGGATTGTTTTAGAACCATTTGGTGAAAAGCTTGGTAGGGAATTTGATAAGCGAGGGTTAAGGGTGGACTCGATCATCAGTCTTAACCTCCCTAAAACTGAGACAACCAGACATTAATGGATTTCCTGTTGTGATGTAATAAGAATTACACAGCACCACCCATGAACTATTCTTGCCCAAAGAAATGGAACCTGAAACTAATTGAGTTTCTAGATCTAACTACTAGTTTACAGAAAATACAGGACTTTCAGAAACAAGCGAAACAACAGCACAGGAAGCAGTGGGTCAAATCCAGAGTGTGAGACATTCTACAGGAAAAATAACCTCGTTTCTCCAAGAAACCGATGCCATGATGAAAAAGAAGGAGCATGATTGCTGAAAAAGAGAGAAAAGAGACAAAACAGCCAGCATGTGGCCTCGTGTGGCCCCTATATTGAACAGTCTTCCTGGCTGGGTGTGGTGGCTCACACCTGTAATCCCAGCACTTTGGGAGGCCAAGGAGGGTGGATCACCTGAGGTCAGGTGTTCAAGACAAGCCTGGCCAACACGGCAAAACGCCATCTGTACTGAAAAAAAAAAAAAAAAAAAATTCCGGCCTGGTGGCAGGTGCCTGTAATCCCAGCTACTTGGGAGGCTGAGGCAAGAGAATTGTTTGAGCCGGGGTGGCAGGGGTTGCAGTGAGCTACGATTGTGCCATTGCACTCCAGCCTGGGCGATAGAGCAAGACATTGCCAAAAAAAAAAAAAAAAATTCTTCCTGTATCAATGGACTCTGATTACACTTTTATTAGTGGCCAGGAGGAGTTTAAACCACAGAACTAACTCCAGTGGTTGCCACATGGGATTAGATGGCGATGTCAGTGGCTCAGCACATGGGTTGGCAAATATTTCTAAGGGGTCAGATAATAAATATTTTCAATTCTGTGAGTCATATCCCATCTGTCGCAAGTACTCAACTCTGCCACTGCAGAGTGAAAGAATCCTTGCCTGAAACATAAGTAAATGGCAGTGGCTGTGCTTCGATAAAACTGTGTTCAAAAGAACAGGCAGCAAGCCAGATCTGACCAAGAGTCATCGTTTTCCAACCTCTGGTTTAGGGGATAGAACTGATTCTGTCCAAAGTTTAGAAGGAAAACGTCCATGAAAATGGATGTTTCTAGTTAACTCCCAATATGCATACACTTGTTCATGGCTGCTTTCTTCTGAAAATACATGAAGTATCCAAAATATTGAAAAATAATAGTTTTTAAAATCATAATAATAAAAAGGCTTGGGAGAAATACCTATTCCCCTGCCTTTATCTCCTCTGTTAGATCACAGACTGATGGTAATTTATGAACAAAAGCCCACCTGAGGCTTTTTTATTATTAGTCCCAAATCTTGGAAGACAACAGGTTTTTAAAAGAAATTTAGTGAGCTGTCCTGTGGGTGCCCCTTTGTTGTGTTCTGGACAGGCATGAAAGATGATTCACTAACTTCTTATACCATTTACATTTTTGATCAAGGTTGCTTTATGCCACCAAAGCCCGAGAACCCACAAATATCAGCAGAAAAATATACTCTTGTCACAATCAGTCAAAATACAAAACAGTGCTATAACAAAAATTGCTCAAAATACTTCTCTTCCAATCAAATCTACTATTGGCCTGTTTTTCCCAGTATACTTCTCCAGTCTGAGTTGGCACATAATTTTTTTTTTTTCAGCATTGCACTCATTGGGTATATGCCATTTTGATTCCTGCTGTTTCTGTACACGCAGTGCCCTGGTGGCTTCATCTATCCACCATGGTCCTCTTTAAGGACCGCACCATGCTGGGCCCAGACTATTCACCATGGGGGCAGCTTGGAGTTCTCTCTTCTCTCTTAGTTGCATCCATCTGGCTTTAGATTAAGGACCTGCAGAACTCCCCCTCCTAAGGGAAAAATGGGGTGCTTTAAGATCCATGGAGAGGTGTTTTAGAATGGCCTTAGGAGATGCTGTGCACAGAAGACACAGCCTCAGGAAAGGCTGCTGGGTTCTTCACATCCTTAACGAACGGAAAGGGAAAAGTTTCCATTTAGAGCAGTCCTTGCCCAGAACATGTCAAACCTGAATGCTGAGATTGAATCCAAGTTCTTCCAACCAGCCCAGACTGAAAAGTGACTCAGAACTCAGAGTGACTCCCTCTAACAGTGCCTCATCCACCTAAAGGAAGACTCCTTTCTGAAAAATGAACAGTGTAGAATGTTTTAACCAAACGTGTGCAGACTAAAGACCCTGTTGCTGCCTAGACAGGGTGCAGCCCTCCACGTTCACTAGCATAGTCTCCAAGGGCAGGCATCCGCCATTCTTTACAAGTGAAACCTGATCTTCCCCCTCCGTGAACCACACAGGGACTTGATTCACTTGTTCCCTTGTTGGCAGGCAAATACACTGGTGCCCACTGGGGATCACCCTGCTGGTCATTATCCACAACACCTGGAAGAGGAGGAGAAGACTCCCATAATACGATGGGAGACAGGCTGTTCTCTAGAGGAAAGCCACATAGCTCTCGCTGGAGCTCGCCCAGGTGCAGGAGGACCAGAGGTTCCTGACCCCCCACCTCATCCTCACCTTACCTGGTTCTCCCCTGCCTCCCTTGCTGCCCTGTTGTGGTGGACCAGGTCTCACTAATGTAGGCCTCCATTACAACTGTCCCAGCACTGATTGAGTAGCTACATTAAACATTAAAGCTAATTGAGCCAGTGCCCTTATACAAAGGCTGGAATATAACAAGGAGCCCACCAAAAGTTTTCTCTAGGTTTTTTGTGGGCCTTGAAGCATGACAAGATAATGAAGGGATTCTTAACAGGACCTTTAAGTTTAAACAAGTTTTATTGGGGGTCTGAATAAACTCCCCAGGCCTCCACAGACAAGTTTGTTGGGGACTAAAGGAACTCCCCAAACCTTTAAGATTCATCAGGAGACAAGATAAGGGTAATCACCCCACCACCTAGAGCCAACTAGATTAAGTAAACTTACTGAGGATCCACAAGAAAGTCTTCAGGACTGAGACCTTAATTATAGATTAAAAGAAGTCAGTCACTTATGTCTTTAGATGAATGCACACTTACATGTAGATATATAGTTTAGAAGGTATATAAGCTCTGGAAAACTGTGTAATTTCGAGTTGGTCTGCTTATCATTTCCAGGCCTTCTTCCTGTAACTGGTTACAGAAATAAAAACTCTCTTCCTCCCCAGTTCATCTGCATCTCGTTATGAGGCCACAAGAAATAGCAGCCTGACCCACAGTTTGGTCCAGGAACACTGTGACCTGGCAGACCCATTCCTTGAAGCATGTCCCACAGCCAGGTGACCTGGGCACACACCCAGGAAAAGCACTTTCTCCTAGGCTGGCCCCAGGAAGACACGCCCATACTGGCCCCCTCCCCAGCTGGCCAAGGGTCCTGCTGTGTGTTTGCTTATTATTATTATTTTTGGTTTTTTTTTTTTGAGATGGAGTCTTGCTCTGTCACCAGGCTAGAGTGCAATGGCACGATCTCAGCTCACTACAACCTCCTCCTCCAAGGTTCAAGCGATTCTCCTGGCTCAGCCTCCCCAGCACCTGGGATCACATGCGTCTGTCATCATGCCCAGCTAATTTTTGTATTTTTAGTAGAGACAGGGTTTCACCATGTTGGCCAGGATGGTCTCGATCTCTTGATCTTATGATCCACCCTCCTCGGACTCCCAAAGTGCTGGGATTACAGGCGTGAGCCACTGTGCCCGGCCCGTGTTTGATTATTGTAACTGACATCAGACCAGGCATGCAGAGAGGTGTCATCACTGCTCCCTCCCAGCTCCCTGGACTCATTCTACCCGTAGAGACCAGACACCTACAGAGGTAAGTAAAGGGTCTCGCTTAATTGGGTTTCTGATTTTGTTTTTGTTTCAGTTTTGTTTTGCTGTTTTCTAAAAACCAGGCTCACTGATAAACACGCGGGAACACTTGCCGAAATGATTGCTCCTGGACTTAGTCAAGTCTGACCTGACTGGTCTGTTTCAGACAAGTCACAAAAACAGGTCTCCTGTAAGGGACTCTAAAGATAGCTTTCCCCCCAGGCAGAACCCCACTTACTCTCAGCACACAGTAAGCACCCACGCTTGGTGCCAGTGGGGCTCCCTCCCCACCCCACGCCTGTGGGGCATTCTGTCTAAAGTCTCTGATGTCACTTTGCTGGGCACGGTAGACTTGGTTTAGAAACACACATTGCAACCATAAATACATTGAATTTTCACCTGGCTTTCACACACTGGCTAATATCCCTGGCTAGATAAGCTCAACTCCCACCTTTAACGAACTCGCCTACTATTTGTTCAAGGCAGCAGTCACCACAGTGATCACTGTGGCTCCCCATGGAGCCCTACTGGGCAAAGCTTAACTTTCTCATGGTGTCTTAAATCCCATAAACCTCACATCCCATTTCACCTCCTTCGCTAAGAGCTCCTCCCCTCTGTGCCCTTCCAGGCAGCACTCCAGCTCCCACTTTCCTTCCGCTCTGGGCATGGCTCTCTGTCCCCCCAACCTGTGCCTCCAAACCCGTTCTGGGCATTTCTCCCCTGTTAATTACTCTTACAGAGTATTCTAAAATATATGCTCCAGGCATTCCTGGACATTTCCTAGCCAGGATATTCAAATATATATTTGCACTTGTGAAAATAAATTAAATTTAAAAGCTGTTGGAACTTCCAGGACTCTTCAAGCCTTGAGAGAGGTGTGGCTATGATCGGGGTCATGGAACATGTGTTGCAATTCTGTTGCTTGGATTACAGCTTAACTCTTCCTCATTCTTCTTGTTCTGTAATGAATAGGAAACACCAGAGACCAGACCTCCGCCTTCTAATCACAGACCTTTGTTACGGATTAACCACCTCTTTAAGAGTCCTGACCCTAACTCAGCCTAGATGGCAGTGTGGAATGTTACATATACCTTTCCAAAAGAGGCCCCCCTCAAGTAATCAGATCATTGGAACTATGCATTAAGCCTTACACAGACACTGAAATTCTCTGAAACTTCCCTAAGCTTTGTTTATATAAAGCAATCCCAAATCTCTACACTTGGTAACACTGACTTCCATTCTTTGGAATCTGTCCTTCCCAGAGATGTCCCGTTTTCAAACCCTGCCCTTGAATAAACCCTCTGTAAACTAGTTTCTGACCCTTTCTATTATGTTAAGTTGACACATTCTCCCCTTAAACCACCCAAACCTCCTGACCATCCTCTGCTTGCACACGCACCCTGCGCCTTCTACTGCCTCTCACACCTGGACCCCAGTGCAGCCCAGAGCAGCCCTGTGTCTCAGAGCACTTTGTACCCCTGGGTCTAGCAGAGACCTATTCACAGCAGACTTCCCATGCAGACTGATAGCGACCTAACAAGGGGTGAAAAACAGACCACTCCCTGGGGGTAAATCATGCTTCTGGGTCTGCTAGTTGCCTAGAGGCAGTCTGCTAGCGGCAGGAAGAACTGAGATGCAGACCCAGCCAACACGCCTGCCTCACCCTACAGGCCCTTACTGTGTCTCAACAGGGTGTTATGAGGCTGATTCTAGGTTGGAAATGCTGCAAAATCAAATCCAGCTGCTGCCACAGGAAGAAACTGCTGCTGCCACAAAAAGAAACTGCTGCTGCCAGGTCAGGGTACATGTAGGGTAGGGGGGCTGCTGACAGACTGTGGAGACCTCAGGAAGCAACCACAGGAGGAGCCCCTCCTCGCCAGCCTCCCTTGTCCCCGCCAGCCTCCCATGTCCCCGCCAGCCTCCCACGTCCCCACGAGCCTCTCCACTCCCCAACAACCTCCTCCGTCCCCACCAGCTTCCCCACCTCCCAACCAGCCTCCCTCCCCGCCAGCCTCCCCACCTCCCCGCCAGCTTCCCCAGCTCCGCACCAGCCTCCCCACTCCCCGCCAGCCTCCCCAACTCCCTCCAACCTCTCCCACTCCCCGCCAGCCTCCCCCACCCTCCACCAGCCTCCCCCATCCCCTCCAGCCTCTCCACTCCCTGCCAGCATCCCCACCTCCACGCCAGCCTCCCCACTCCCTATCAGCCTCCCTACTCCCCGCCAGCTTTTCCACTCCCCGCCAGCCTCCCCGCTCCTGCCAGCTTCCCCTACTCCCCGTCAGCCTCCCCTTTCCCCACCAGCTTCCCCACGTCCCCTCCAGCCTCCCCCACTCCCCACCAGCCTCTCCTACTCCCTACCAGCCTCCCTACTCCCTGCCTGCCCTGTGGGCAGAGCTGAGCTGGCCCTTCCCAGGTCTGCCCCACCGGAAAGCAGGTACTAAGTAGGGAGCTTGGGGCTGAGAAACAATAGCTTCGTAACCAGCCCAGTGACTCTTGTAGAAACCGGGGCAGAGGGTGATTAGAGATGTCCTCTCCCGGTGCAGCCATCAACACATTTCACCCCAAGGCGTTCCTGCCTCCACCAGAGCCAGAGCTTCTAGTGTGTTTTTCCTCACCTCCCCATGCTCTGTGAGCCCAGCTCCCCTTAGATTCCCTCCCTCCAGCTACTAGAGAATCTCTCATCCAGCGACTATGACCCAGCACCAAAGCAGGTCACCCTGAACCCCACATGGGGCAGGAAACCACAGGCTGACTCTCAAGTCAGACAGACCTGGGCCTTTGGACAAGCTGCTCGACTTCTCTGATTCTTGCATTCTTGGGTGTATAAAAGTGAGTAGAATAAATGGACCCCCCGGACTGGTGTGAGGACTCAGTGAGATAACCTTTGTGTGGCACTCATCCAGCCCAGCCAGCCCCTGACATACAATCAGAACTCAGCTCAGTCTCCTTCCTCATTCTCCATCTTGCTCTTGGAGGTGTCGTGGACGGGACACCTGAGTCACCTCGTCCAGCCGGCCAGCATGAAGGAGGCTGACTGGCCCATCCACGCATGGTTTCCTTGGCTGCCTCTGCCTGCCTCCATCTCTCCTAAGGTGGTTTTGCTGCTTCTGTGGATTGAACAGCCTCCAACTGTGGCCTAGAGTATGACTCAGGGCTGAATCAGAATATATATACGAGAAGACAGAAGTCAGGTACAACTGGAAACTTGAAAGCCTTTAGGGCAGAAAGGATGTCACAGTTGAAGCTGAACAGACTAGAAATCATCCAGAGAGGTGAAGGCGAAGGCCTTGGTTCCAGTTCCTCTTCCACCACCCACCAGCGTGTCTACCTGGACAAGGACTTAAAACACTCGGGCCCTTGTTTTTCTCCCTTAAAATTATGGCAAACATGGTAATAGAACTGCAAAACGTTTATGGGAACTAACTCAGCAAAGCGTTATAACTGATTTGACTGATGCGACTCGTTAGCTATGTGAACCCCCCAAATTTGAGACAGGTTTCAGTTCATTTAGAAAGTTTATTTTGTCAAGGTGGAGGATGCGTACCCGTGACACAGCCTCAGGAAGTCCTGACGACATGTGCCCAAGGTGGTTGGAGCACAGTTTCGTTTTACACATTTTAGGCAGACATAAGACATCAATCAATATATGTGAAAAGTACATTTGTTCAGTATGGAAAGATGGGACAATTTGAAGGAAAGCCAGAAGACTCGAAGCAGGGAGGGGCTTCCAGGTCACAGAGAGGTGAGATACAAACTTGCCTTATTTTGAGTTTCTGATTAGCTTTTCCAAAAGAGGCAATCAGATATGCATTCATCTCAGTGAGCAGGGAGATAACTTTAACTAGAATGGGAGGCAGATAGAATAGAATGAGAGGTAGGTTGAATAGAATGGGAGGTAGGTTGAGTAGAATGAGAGGTAGGTTGAACAGAATGGGAGGTAGGTTGAATAGAATGAGAGGCAGGTTGGCCCTAAGCAGTTTCCAGCTTGAGTTTTCCTTTTAGCTTAGTGAATTTTGGGGGCCCAAGATATTTTTCTTTCCCGGGGAGCAAACCTGAAATGGTTTCTTCTTCCAAAAACTGCTAATGGTCTCTCAGTCCAATTCCATAGCTTTTTAGCAGCTTTCCATTGTTAAAGAATCTCTTTCTTTTTCCTGATGCCCCACTCACTGGCATGAGACATGGGGTCAGGCTCAGCCTCTCTCCTCCATCACCCCCATCAAAGGCAGTATCTTTATCTTTTGAAACCCTTTCACTCAACAAGTGGCCCTCTAATGAGAGGCAGCACCGAAACGACCTTTGTAAAATTGTAACTGAGGAAATTATCTCAGTGAAAGAGATCAGACCTAATGGACCCCTGGACCCCCATCTTCCTTCTAACCTCTGAACTGTCTTTGTTCATTCCCCCGCCCCCCTAAACCGAGCTAGCCTTGGGAAGGAATTTATAGTTTAAACTCTGAAACAAAATGGATAATGGCCCTTTCCCCCAAAAAACCCCTTTTTGCCTGGAGACCAGTCTGCCTTTGTAGGACTAACAAATTAGCTACAACATTAGATTTCAGAAAAACTCCTTCTTGCCTGGCGACCAGTCTGCCTTTGTAGGAACAAATTAGCTACACAGTCAGATATCATGGTTCAGGGACCATGCAGCCTCTGGCTACGAGAGTCTGGACCTCTCCCAATTGCTCCCGGTAATAACATCACTATAGTAAAACCTAAAATCAGTGCTTGAGATATTTTGCAGACCCTATATTCTGGTGCAGCAGATGACACCACCCGGAATGATAATCTGGCTCAACCAGTTCTGTGATCCCACCCGGGAACAGAAGTCAGCAAGAACTCACTTTGACCCCCTGTGATTTCATCTTCAACCTGACCAGTCAGCACTACCCACTTTCTGAGTCCATACCTGCCAAATTATCCTTAAAACCTCTGATCCCAAATGCCAGGGAGACTGATTTCAGTAACAACAAAACTCCAGTTTCTGCATAAAGTACTTTTTCTCCATTGCAATTCCCCTGTCTTGATAAATCGGCTCTGTCTGGGCAGCAGGCAGGGTGAACCCATGGGGTGGTTACAGGACAACACGTCAACTAAATGATCTAAGTCCAGCCGCTTTCACAGGGACCCTAGCAGAAACTAACAGATCCTTGAATGCAAGCAGCAGGCGTTTAGACCACCCACCCCAACACAAACCTCAGCTCTCAGCCCCTCCCTCCCTGCTCCTCCGTTTCCACCCCAGAATAATCCACTCCACACAGTCAGCAATGTCCAGACAACAGCTGACCCCAAGTTAGCCTAGTCTAAGGATGCCCTCCAAGCTTGAAAAGAGAAAGAGGACATGATGTGTATTTGGGCTCCACACTGCGAGAGGAGTGGGACATTAAAGGTCTGCAAAGGCTGGTGACATCACAAAGACAGAGAGGGCCAAATTTACTAAAAACACAGAGGCCAGCGGGAATGCATTCAAAAGAGAACCTGGGCCAGGCGCGGTGGCTCACGCTTGTGATCGTAGCACTTTGGGAGACGGAGGAAGGAGAATCACTTGAGGTCTGGAGTTCGAGACCAGCCTGGCCAACATAGTGAAACCCTGTCTCTACTACAAACACAAAAATCAGTTGGGCATGGTGGTGGGCACCTGTATCTCAGCTACTCCGGAAGCTGAAGTAGGATAACTGCTTGAACCCAGGAGACAGAAGTTGTGGTGAGTCAGGATCCCGTCATTGTACTCCAGCTTGGGTAACAGAGTGAGACTCGGTCTAAAAAAAAAAAACCAAACAAACAAACAAACGAAAAAGCAGAATCTGAAAAGTCTTAATCTGAATGAAGTAATTTGGAGAAATATGATATTGAAAACTAGATGCGATTAGTTAAAATGTTCCAGCATGTAAGGAAAAAGCAATCAAATCATTTGACAAGGAAAAAAGAGGAGAGAAAATAAAAGGAAAGAGAAGAAAAGAGAAAAGAAAGCAAAGAAAGAGATGGAAGGAAAAACAGAAAGAAAAAGAAGGAAGTAGAAAGAGGGAAGAAAGAAGGCAGTGAGGAAAAGAAAGAAAAAAGTATGAAGGAAGGAAAAGCATGAATTTTAGTCTGATCTTTTTGACACTGATTATTCTTTTCTTTTTTTATAGGTGTCATCATGATTGGGTATTTGCCAGAACAAAGAAAACAATCACAGAAGACCATAAAAGTCCTTTAACCTACAGAGTCGTAAGTCCTGAATAACGAATTCCCGCTGGGAAACCAAGCAACAGGACCACTGATATCCCGGGTCCTGGGGGCTGACCTCTCAGATTAGTAGAAAGCGACCTCTGCAGGGAGCATCCTTAACCTTGCCTGCTGTCCTCCTGAACGGCAACTTTTAAAGTTAAGCTCTTAACAAATTTGAATTCTAAATCTGTTCAACAAAATTAAATCATCCCTGTGTTTTTCTGTGAATCTCTTAAAACCCTTTCCTTCTCCTTCTTGCCAGTGAACAGCCCTGTTACCAACTAAACGAGAAAAGCCTCTGAAGGTGGATATGACACAGGAGATTGCTGTGCCGTCCATCTGTCCATCTGTAGCTATAGGGGCCCCTCATCCACCCACTGCCCCCACCAGGGAACCTTCGCAGGGCACTGTTAAGAGAAAACCACCTCTTTCGCCGTTCTTGTTTACACGACATTTTTAAATGAGGTAGTCCTAGGTCTCAGATTCCACCTATTATCTCACCCTGCAATATCTGGTGAGCACCTGCATTTTTTTTTTTTTTTTGAGACAGAGTCTCTATCACCAGGCTAGGACGCAGTGGCATGATCTCGGCTCACTGCAACCTCTGCCTCCCAGGTTCAAGCGATTCTTCTGCCTCAGCCTCCAAGTAGCTGAGACTACAGGTACGCACCACCACGCCCAGCTAACTTTTGTATTTTTAGTAGAGACGGGGTTTCACCATGTTGGCCAGGATGGTCTTGATTTCTTGACCTCGTGATCCGCCCGCCTCAGCCTCCCAAAGTGCTGGGATTACAGGCGTGAGCCACCGCTTCTGGCCTTGCATTTCATTTTTTAATGTAAAACCCACGGGCTTCAGGCACCCACTTTTACAGAAAGTTTGGTGGAAGAAGAGCTGGTTTCTGAAGGGTCCAAATCTTTGCTTTCTCAAGGCCGCCTTCTAGCGGCCAGTAAGGGTAACCT
Organism: Hylobates moloch; assembly: GCF_009828535.3. Lineage (NCBI taxonomy): Eukaryota > Metazoa > Chordata > Mammalia > Primates > Hylobatidae > Hylobates > Hylobates moloch. The sequence continues at coordinate 121,458,145 of NW_026652283.1, forward strand.
GGGTAATCTGGGCTCCAGGTCTCTTTCCCCAGGGCTCCAAGTCAAATCTATGAATGACTGATTTTCCATTATTTAATTTTCCAAAAAAACAACTCGCTGAATACATTTTCCCCAATGACCTATTGTCTCGCAACTTCAAATTGTGCCAAAGACAAGTCACCAGATTCTTTTAACCTCCAGAGCAAAGAAGGACCAGGGTGAAACAGGGCTGGATGAGGGAGGGGGAAGGGGTGCTGGAGATGGGCAAGGAGGGGAGTAAGGCAGTCCCTGGGACGAGGGTGGAATGGGAGGGGCAGAGGCAGGCACCAGAGCAAGATCAGAGGTGGGAATAACACGGGGCCCAGGCAGGCATGAACCTGCCAAAATACAGATCGCAAACTTCATTTCAGGACAACCTCACACACCTGTCTATAAAACTGGGCATTTATATTTATTTACTTTTTGGAAATGGAGACTCACTCTGTCACCCAGGCTGGAGTGCAGTGGCACGATCTCAGCTCACTGCAACCTCCGCCTTCCAGGTTCAAGCAATTCTCCTGTTTCAGCCTCCCGAGTAGCTGGGATTACAGGCGTGTGCCACTGCGCCCGGCTAATTTTTGTGTTTTTAGTAGTGACGGGATTTCGCCATGTTGGCCAGGCTGGTCTCGAACCCCTGAACTCAAGAGATCTGCCCACCTCAGCCTCCCAAAGTGCTGGGATTACAGGCATGAGCCACTGCGCCTGGCCAACACTGAGCATTTTTGGTGCACCTGGATTTGAAATATGAAACAGATATTTGTGACAAATCACAGAAACAAAACTGATACGGGGAAGACACAGAGAAGCTGAGGACTTTGAAAATTCTTACGTCCAGCACACCGGTCATTTGATTAGTCCACTTCTAGCAAATTCACCACTTGGCAGAAGATATGCTTTCAGTGGGGAGGGTTGCAATGAACTGACTTTCTGTCATTTCTGCATTGAAACACACTTACATTTTGTAAAATATGTTTGTAGGAATATCTTCCTCCAGTTTTGAATTGGCTTTCACTTCCATTATAGTGTCTTTAGCATAAAAAGGAAATTCTTGATTTTAACGGAGTAGAACATATCAGACTTTTTCCCATCAGTTCGTAGTTTTCCTGACTTCAGAAAAATTCTTTCCTCAGACAGGCGTCATGGCTCAGTTCTGTAATCCCAACACTTTGGGAGGCCGAGGCAGGTGGATCATCTGAGGTTAGGAATTCAAGGCCAGTCTGACCAATACAGTAAAACCCCATCTCTACTAAAAATATAAAATTAGCCAGGCGTGGTGGCTCATGCCTGTAATCCCAGCTACTTGGGAGGCCGAGGCAGGAGAATCGCTTGAATCTGAGAGGCAGAGGTTGCAGTGACCCAAGATTGCACCATTGCACTCCAGCCTGGGCAACAAGAGAGAAATTCCACCTCACCAAAAAAAAAAAAAAAAAAAAAAAATTCTTTCCTACTTGAGGTAATCAAGATCACACACTACTTTACTCATATTAACTTAAATTTCTGCCTTCACAAACAAGTCCTTAATCCATTTGGACTCATTTTTCTCTGTGATTTTAATTTTCCTTTTATATGTATTCATAATTTTTCTATTATAAAAATGGATATTATTCATACTGAATGGGCAAAAACTGGAAGCATTCCCTCTGAAAACTGGCACAAGACAGGGATGCCCTCTCTCACCACTCCTATTCAACGTAGTGCTGGAAGTTCTGGCCAGAGCAATCAGACAGGAGAAGGAAATAAAGGGTATTCAACTAGGCAAAGAGGAAGTCAAATTGTCCCTGTTTGCAGATGACATGATTGTATATCTAGAAAACCCCATTGTCTCAGCCCAAAATCTCCTTAAGCTGATTAGCAACTTCAGCAAAGTCTCAGGATACAAAATTAATGTACAAAAATCACAAGCATTCTTGTACACCAATAACAGACAAACAGAGAGCCAAATCATGAGTGAACTCCCATTCACAATTGCTTCAAAGAGAATAAAATACCTAGGAATCCAACTTACAAGGGATGTGAAGGACCTCTTCAAGGAGAACTACAAACCACTGCTCAATGAAATAAAAGAGGATACAAACAAATGGAAGAACATTCCATGCTCATGGGTTGGAAGAATCAATATCGTGAAAATGGCCATACTGCCCAAGGTAATTTATAGATTCAATGCCATCCCCATCAAGCTACCAATGACTTTCTTCACAGAATTGGAAAAAACTACTTTAAAGTTCATATGGAACCAAAAAAGAGCCCGCATCACCAAGTCAATCCTAAGCCAAAAGAACAAAGCTGGAGGCATCACGCTACCTGACTTTAAACTATACTACAAGGCTACAGTAACCAAAACAGTGTGGTACTGGTACCACAACAGAGACATAGATCAATGGAACAGAACAGAGTCCTCAGAAATGATGCCGCATAGCTACAACTATCTGATCTTTGACAAACCTGACAAAAACAAGAAATGGGGAAAGGATTCCCTATTTAATAAATGGTGCTGGGAAAACTGGCTAGCCATATGTAGAAAGCTGCAACTGGATCCCTTCCTTACACCTTATACAAAAATTAATTCAAGATGGATTAAAGACTTATATGTTAGACCTAAAACCATTAAAATCCTACAAGAAAACCTAGGCAATACCATTCAGGACATAGGCGTGGGCAAGGACTTCATGTCTAAAACACCAAAAGCAATGGCAATAAAAGCCAAAATCGACAAATGGGATCTCATTAAACTAAAGAGCTTCTGCACAGCAAAAGAAACTATCATCAGAGTGAACAGGCAACCTACAGAATGGGAGAAAATTTTTGCAACCTACTCATCTGACAAAGGGCTAATATCCAGAATCTACAATGAACTCAAACAAATTTACAAGAAAAAAACAAACAACCCCATCAAAAAGTGGGCAGAGGACATGAACAGACACTTTTCAAAAGAAGACATTTATGCAGCCAAAAAACACATGAAGAAATGCTCATCATCACTGGCCATCAGAGAAATGCAAATCAAAACCACAGTGAGATACCATCTCACACCAGTTAGAATGGCCATCATTAAAAAATCAGGAAACAACAGGTGCTGGAGAGGATGTGGAGAAATAGGAACACTTTTACACTGTTGGTGGGACTGTAAACTAGTTCAACCATTGTGGAAGTCAGTGTGGCGATTCCTCAGGGATCTCGAACTAGAAATACCATTTGACCCAGCCATCCCATTACTGGGTATATACCCAAAGGACTATAAATCATGCTGCTATAAAGACACATGCACACGTATGTTTATTGCGGCACTATTCACAATAGCAAAGAGTTGGAACCAACCCAAATGTCCAACAACGATAGACTGGATTAAGAAAATGTGGCACATATACACCATGGAATACTATGCAGCCATAAAAAATGATGAGTTCGTGTCCTTTGTAGGGACATGGATGAAACTGGAAAACATCATTCTCAGTAAACTATCGCAAGGACAAAAAACCAAACACTGCATGTTCTCACTCATAGGTGGGAATTGAACAATGAGAACTCATGGACACAGGAAGGGGAACATCACACTCCGGGGACTGTTGTGGGGTTGGGGGAGGGGGGAGGGACAGCATTAGGAGATACACCTAATGCTAAATGATGAGTTAATGGGTGCAGGAAATCAACATGGCACATGGATACATATGTAACAAACCTGCACATTGTGCACATGTACCCTAAAACCCTAAAGTATAATAAAAAAAAAAATTATTATGAAAAAAATGGATATTATTGTAATTGGAAATGAAAAAATTCAAGAAATTAATTATGTCATAATACTTGTATAAGTCTTCTGAATATTAGTACAAAATAATGTATTTTTGCCTCAAAGGTTTTTTGCATTATTTTTAAGGTTTTGAAAAGTGAGATAGGTATTTTTTTAATTGTAGTGTCAGGAAGTAAAACATCACCAGTTTTCCACAAACATGTGTTAAGTGTCTAGTATATCCCAGGAAGTGAACTCCACCAAATGTCAAGGACATGAAGAATTTAAAATACTTTTAAAAATTGCTTTCCTTAAAGAATTCACCTGCTAATGTGAGCTGTCACATCCCAAAGGTAATTACAAATTGTAATATGATACAGAACATACAAAGATAAAGACGTTATCAATGTCTTTCGCAAGCACGGGGAATGTAACTGTCACAAAGTGGGAAAGACCTAGAGGATCAGAGAAGGCGTTCTTTAGCTGACTGGGAGTCAGGCCTGTTGGACAAGGGAAAAGTTGGGATCAGCAAACAATCCAGGAGCGGAGGCATGAGCAGGAACGGTTTGATGGTGCCTCACTGGAAAGCATTAGCGAGAGAGCCGATGGCCGAGTTGAGCTAAGATGAGATAATCTTTGCAGCATAACTTTGCACAATTTAACAATGTTGGGCCTTTTCCCACAGGCCAGAGCTGCTCAGATTCTCTGCAACATGCTTCACCTGCGTGGGCGAATGAGAACAAAGGCCCCACTAGTGCCAAAGGGGCTACCTGCTGGATGTTCAAAAAACCTTCAAAGCCGCATCTTATCAGGCAAAGGCATGTGTCCCTTCCATTCTATTCCATTCCGTTGCATTGCAAGGTAATCGTTTTTGAATCCTGAGAGGAAAAAGAACGCTCCAGGAAGGTAGACCATGTTTGCCTGTTGCTGTCAAAGCTCCAGCAGACAGCTCCTGACCTTTGGTGGGTCACAGCCTGGTAGATGAGGAGCCTCGGGAAGCTTTATGTCCTTGAAGAGGTGACACAGTCAGACATGAAGTTCAGATACATTATGCTATGGCACGAATTGTGTCCCCAAGAAAAGAGACATTCAAGCCCTAACTCCAGTCCCTCAGAGTGTGACTTTATTTGGGAATAGGGTCTTTGCATAGATAATGAACCTGTAATGGAGTCATTTGGGGGGGGCCCTAATCCAAAAGGACTGATGTCCTTATATAAAGGAGAAACTGGACCCAGAGAGAGGGGCGAACAGAGAGAGGACGACGTGAAGACATACAGGGCCGTGTGACTGGACATGACGCCTCTACAAGCCAGGGAAGGCAGGGATTCCCAGCCATTAACAGAACCTGGAAGAGGCAAGATGGGATCCTCTCCCAGCATTGTGAGATGGCGCATGGCCCGGCCGACACCAGATTTCAGACTTGTGACCTCCAGAACGGTGAGGCAATACATTTTTGTGGTTTTGAGCCACCTAGTTTCTCATACTTTGTTACAGCAGCCCGAGGACACTAATCCTAGAGGGATCCCTCTAACAGCTGGGTGGAGTACAGATGTGAGGTCCAAAGGCAATTCTGGAGGTGGGGAGCCCACGTGGGAGCCTCTTGTATTGATCCTGGGAAAAACAATGGAAGCCAGATCCAAGATACTAAGAACAGAGAGGAGGAGAAAGATTCGAGAAACATTTAGGAGGTAAAAACAGGCAAGGTAAACTTGCCTGGGTGAGCCGTCTGAGGTCAAAGACAAAGACAGCCTCGAAGATCTCCTCCTGCAGTGTGGAAGTCCCATAGGACCAAGAGCAGTTTTCAAGGTGGCGGGAAAAGGTGAGGCCTGCAGTATAGATATGAAGTCGCCGCAGCTCTTGGAGATTCCCGCACATCCAAAATCCCAGGTGTGTGTACTGATCGCCTTTTGCTGCAAGAACAAACATCCCCAAATCTCAGATTCTGGAAATCACAGACATTCATGTCGCCATTCACAGCTGGCTCTGTGGCCTCTGCAGCCGGCTCTGGACTGGGTTCAGGGCTGCTCCATGTGTGGCCCTCTCGGGGACACATGCTCAGGGAACAGGGGCTGCCTATGACACGCTCTCCCCTTGGGAGCTGAGGGCTGAAGGCTGTGGGCTGAGCTGAGACACACGCTGTCCTTTCTGGAACAGGCACGCAGCCACTGCTTCCTGCTGGTCCGCACAAGGCACACTGTCAGGCCCAGGGTCAGCGGGTCCGGGAGTACAGTTTACCTGCTGAGAGCCACTGCAAAGCCATGGCTGAGGAAAGGCATGTTGGAGCAGTGGATTAGCCGTATCTCTTGTTGTCTGTATTCTCATGCCTTGATATCTGGGGCCTTGCCCCCTCAGAGTTAGCCAATTCTTAGAGATAGTAGGCAACTCCCAGGAGCACCCCTTTCAAACGCAAACCAACCAATTGAAAGTGCACACCCCCAACTGCCCTCTTCAGAAGCTCTCGTGCTCCGGTCTCTATCCACCAGCCCTTACCTCCCCAGGGCCAGGTACCAGACAACTAGGGACAGCCTCTGCACCCCAGAACTGCTGAAATTATTCATACTAGCAAATCCCAAACCTGCTTGCCCTGTCTTCTCATTTCTTCCCATGGAAATCACAAGAAAGGCTCTCGCCCACAGTTCCTTCTCTCTCCATCTACTTCCTAATCCCAGGCTTCCCTGTGTGGCCCCCCATGTTCTGTATGCCCCTCCTGGGATCTGTGAGTCTAACAAACTCCCTTTTCAATGGCACCGTGTCCTCATCCATTGGCCTTACTGTATCTCTCATGCTATATTTTAAAGCCAGCAAAACTCCGATTCTATCACAGCATCCTAAAATTTCATATCCCCTTGACACACCAAAAACTCAAATCTAGGGGATCACAGAAGCCTCATTGAACCCAGGTGCCACGTCTGCAGAATGGAAAATTCAGCAGAAGTATCTAGGGTCTGCAAAAGGAAAATAAATCTTGGGGTCCCCCCACAAATCACTAAGCTAAAGGGAAAGGTCCAGCTGGGAACTGCTTAGGGCCAACCTGCCTCCCATTCTATTCAAAGTCACCCGTCTGCTCACTGAGATAAATATACATCTGATTGCCTCCTTTGGAGAGGCTCATCAGAAACTCAAAAGAATGCAACCATTTGCATTCTTGGAAGCCCTTCCTATGATTTGGAAGCCCCTCCTCGGTTTGTCTTCTCGCCTTTGCTTCAAGTTGTTCTGCCTTTCCAAACCGAACCAATGTTCATCTTGCACATGTTGATTGATGTCTCATGTCTCCCTAGAATGTATAAAACCAAACTGTGCTCTGACCACCTTGGGCACATGTCCTCAGGACCTCCTGAGGCGCTTTCACAGGCGCACAACCTCAACTTTGACAAAATAAACTTTCTAAACTAACTGAGACTTGTCTCAGATTTTTGGGGTTCACAGGCCAGATGGAGCACTCCAAACTCACTGCTCTTTCTAGACCAAGCAGCATAAGGAAGACATTTGAGGCTAAGCAGGGAGTTGATGGATTCCCCATGGTCAAGTCCTGAAAGCTTTGTCTGAAGGTTGTAGAGAGTCTATGGAGGTGCTTGGACCATGGCTCCCCATGCAGGTAGGCATTGCAAACTCCATCCTCGCCACTCTTTTCAGTGGGTGTTTGCAATTTGACTTGTTTGTTCTTGAAACAAGATAGTAAAAGAACCAGGTGAAGAAGATTTAACTTGTGGTCTCCGCTTGGGGAAAGTTTCCTGTAATAAGACCTGAAGGGTTGGGGCTGTTTTGAAGGCAGTGTTTCTCCTCCAGGGCAGAAGCCAGCTTCTCTGGCCCCCTGGGATGGGACCCAGTTCAGAGATCAGATAAACCATGAGAAATGCAGCAGAGCAGAATGCGGGCAGTTAGAAACATGTCTGTCTCTCTTTGACTGGCTGTGTGGAAAGACTTAGCAGCTGATCAGAGGGAGAAGCCAAGTGAGGAGGTTGTAGGAGAAGCGTACAAGGACTCCGAGGTTTACAGCCTCAGGAAACACCCATGATTTGAGAAGCACTGCACCCTATTGTCAACGCAGGCAGAAGCTGCAGTCCTGCCCTGGGATGGATGAGTGATTTTCCCTGCAGGCAGCTCAGTCCCACCACAAATATTTGAGGACAGTGGGAAGAACACAAAGAGATTTATGTGCCAAGAGACTAATATTTAACAGCTATAAATCAAACTATCACACTGTTGACTAAACCATGTTCTATCCTCCCACCCTGAACAAATATACTCCCAAGACAACCTGGACCTCCAGGAAAAATGTAGGATCCTTGGACTCCCGCAAGTCCCGCACCAGAATCAGACGGCACGAAGAGGGCAGGGCCTTGGCCTGCAGCCCCTCCCCTGTCTCTCCCTACAGCCAAGACCATCCTCAGCCTCCAGGGTCTCACGCACTCCCACACAGGACCTCTCGGCTTGCATCTCTAAGCTGTGACACAGTCTCACAGCAGCCACCACTCGGGCCTATGACACACCCTGGAAGCATGTCTCACCTTGGGGTTCCAACCCAAGGAAGAAACTTCCAAAGGCCCTAGACGAAGGCTGGGGGCAAGTAATTCTTAGGTCATAGGAACCCAGAGAATGATTAATGAGAAGGTACATAGATCTGGCCAGAGAGAAGACCTCTTAACCCCAGGCCCGAGCAGAACCCCTCCTGCCTGGGTCTCCAGCTGGTCCAGAGACGAGGAAGCCCAAAGAAGTTTCCACTTGGCCCCAAAGGTTGGATTTAGAAAGCTTCCCAGGTTAAGAGAGGGAGTCATGGGCTAACCTTGATCCAGCTAAGGTGAAAACAGATTCCTGCAGGAGACAGAGATGCACTCTGCAGACACTCTCCTACTAGTAAATGGGAAAACAGACACTCAGACCATGTATGTGTGTGTGTGTGCATGTGTGGGCATGGGTGTTTGCAGGTATGCATGTGTATGCATGTGGATGCGTGTGAGTGTATGGGGGTATGTGTGCATGCATGCTTGAGTGTGTGCAGGTGTGCATGTGTATCTGTATGTATATGAGTGTTGAAGTGTGCATGTGTGCATGTATCGACATGTGTGCATGTGCAAGTGTGTGTATGAGTGTGTGCAAGTTTGCAAGTATGTGCATCTGCATTTGAGGGTACGAGTGTGCATGTAGGTGTGTGCAGGTGTGCATGTGTGTATATGTGCAGGAGTGAGTGTATGGGGTGTGTGTGCATGTAGGTGCAGGAAGTGCAGGTGTGCATGTGTGTATGTGTGCAGGTGCGCATGTGCAGGAGTGAGTGTGTGGGGTGTGTGTGCATGCAGACGTGTGCGGCTGTGTATGTGTGTATATGTGCAGGGGCACATGTGCAGGTATGAGTGTATGTGGTGTGTGTGTGCATGTAGGTGTGTGCAGGTGTGCATTTGTGTCTATGTGCAGGTGTGCATGTGTGTATATGTGCAGAGGCACATGTGCAGGTATGACTGTATGGGGTGCATGTGCATGTAGGTGTGTGCAGGTGTGCATGTGTGTATATGTGCAGGGGCACATGTGCAGGTTGAGCATATGGGTGCATGTGCATGTAGGTGTGTGCAGGTGTGCATGTGTGTATATGTGCAGGTGTGCATGTGCAGGTGTGTGTATCGGGTGTATGTGCATGTAGGTGTGTGCAGCCATGGATGTATGTTCATGTGTGCATGTTCCAGTGTGACTGGGTATGCATGTGTGTGTGTGTGCACGTGTGAGTGCACACATACATGTGCAGCTATGGGTGTGTGCATCTGCATATGTATGGTGGGAAGCGGGTTCTGGTGTGTGGGATTTCCCCTTGCAGCGACCTGCCCTGGGCCCCTGGTCTCCCCTTGCTGAGTTGTCCGTCACCAGCTGTCCTAGAATCTGGCTTTGTGGCACAAGTGGACACTTGGTACTAACTTCTGCAGTGAGCTGACTTCTTACTGCAGAATTCAGCACCAAGCAGGTTGGTTCTGTGCTGGGCCACGACAGAGATCACCTTCAAATTCTTTAAATGAGAAGTCGACAGACATTTCCATCCCTCTCCTGGCCCCAGCTGTCTGTGTTCCCTGAGGCCCACTGAACTCTGTGGTCAGGTATGTGGGCCAAGCGTCCAGCCTTGGAGCTAAATATGAGGCCGTTCCCACCTAAACGGGTGGCTGGCCAGCAAAAGGGTAGGAATGGAGCTGCTCAGTCGGAAAGCACTCCCTGTGCAGATAAGAATCAGTCTGTACAATTAAGTCTCATAACAGGCAACATTTCCAGATCTGTTGTATAAGCAGCCAGAAGCAGTATAAACAGAGGCTCTTCCAGCAAGCCTCGTGGTCTCAGAGGGACACATACCTTTTCCTTCTGTTACCCATCAGGTTCTCTGTTTTTGGCTCCTGGCCTTGAGCATTCTTGTTGGTCAGGTTGCCCCAGGTAAGACCCGAAGCCAGGCAGCATGGGGGATGCAGGGTCTCCGGCCCAGGAAGTGGGGATTAAGCTGTGTTTTGACAACGGCTCAGGGTCTAGAAATAAGAAATAAATCTGAGCATCAGGAAGAGGATCAAAATAACACAGACTCAAAGAAAATTCTTATATATTTTTTAACTTACTGAGACATCCTCCAGTATCTCTTGAGACTGAGGGTTGTTTCCCTGGAACAAGAACCGAGTTACGAGGCAGACAGTGAAGGGAATGAGCCAGGCTTTTAGGACAGCAGGTATGGTTAGCGCTAGAAATAGGCCTTGCAGATAACTGCCTCATAGGGGGCACCTGTCCCCCGGGCTCACTTCCCACCTGATTCATTTCTCGGCCTGGGAGAAAGTGCAGGATACAGAAGAGGGCTCGGCCTGGGAGAAAGTGCAGGATACAGAAGAGGGCTCGGCCTGGGAGCCAAAGTACAGTGTGTGGTTCCCAGCTCTGACACTCACTGGCAGTGGGCCTTCCTGCAAGTCACTGAGTTGTTCTCAAATTCAACCCTGTCTCTGTAAAACAGGAATAAAAAACCCCACGTGGCACAGAGGGTTTCATCGATGACACCTGAGGCTAAGCTCAGGCAGAGCCTCTTAAAGCATCACAGACATTGGAGGTACTGGCGATGTTTCTGTTGCTTTTGCTTTCCGGCTTCTGTTTTCTGTATTCTCTGCCTCCTCTCCCGCCGAGCCGGCCCACCACGCCGGCCTTCTGAGGCTATGGATGTAGCTTAGTAGCCTATGGGGTCCCAGTCCCCTGAGTCCTGTCCACTCTTTCTGCCCAGTGCCTCCTGCACTTCTATGCCCAGGGCAAGTAGGGACTGTGCTCTGGCTTGTCTTCACACTCATAAAAGGTTGCAGACATTCCTGTTACGGAATCTCCACCCCATTCTATCTCTTTAGCAGGGACTGGAAGCTGGGGTGCAAGAGGGAGCTAAGAGTCAGCATTTGGGGCAGATACTATGGAATCCGGCATTTTTAGAGTTGAGGCCATCCTGCAAGCCAAGAACCACTGACAGCGTGGCACAGATGGACACAGACCACAGCGCGGGATTCACAGGGAATAGCATTCTCAGCTGAGGAGCTGAAATACACTCCCCTCCCCACAGGCCAACGCCCTCAGAAATCCCTGAGTGCTTCCGGAATGGCGGCCAATGTATATTTGCTTGCACAATATGGCAGATCCCCATTGGTTCCGTTACAGTGGAAGAAAGGAATGCAGCCAGGGCCTGTGATGGGCTGAAGACCACCTGAGCACAGGGAACCTGGAGAGTGAAATAGAACACTCACTTTAGCTCTAAAGATTCTACCGTATTACCTCTTGAAAATAAATAAATGACCAGGTGCTGGATTTAGGAATGGCGATTACGATGCATGTTTGGGAGAGACCGGTATCTAGACGCAGAGAAGGAAGGAATACTGTGTGTGCATGAGGAGTAACCTCAGGTTACTTCTCTCAGTCCCGGAGGCTGGAAGTCTGACATCCGGTTATTGGAAGGGTTGATTTGGTTCCTAGATGGCCGTCTTCTTCCTGTATCTTTGTGTGTGCGTCCCTTTGTGCATGTGTGTGTCAGTATCCAAATTTCCTTTTCTTATAAGGACACCAGTCCTACTGAATTGGGGCCACCTTAAAGGCCTCATTTTAACTTAAGTACCTATGCACAGACCCTATTTCCAAATACTGTTACATTCTGAGGCACTAGGAGTTAGGACTTCCACACAGGAATTCGGGTGCACACAATTCAGCCCTTCCCACTGGGCTTACCCCTGCATCTGCAGTTAGCTTCCAGGTCCACTTGGGGCTGGCTGCTACCAAGGCAATGTGAATTGTGGAGCCACGTGAAAGCTGTCCTGAGGCCTAGGTTCATAACTGGCCCCTTCTGCTGCTTTTATTGGTCAAAACGAGTCAAAAGGCCAACTGGATTCCTGAGCTGGGGAAACAGACACCACTGCAGATGGGAAGAGCTGCAGAGTCAGATCACAAAAGGTCTGATTCAGGGGAGGATTCAGGGCCACAGTGGTGGCCCGCCTCGCCATCGAGCACAAAGAGTATCCAGGTTCCTTCTGCCTTACGTGCTTTGTGTGTGTGTGAGGGGCTTAACGTAGCTCAGTGTGCCTTGGAAGACCCCAAACACTGCCCTTCAAGCAGAAGATTCTCTGACAAAAATCCATGTGGATCAAGGATGTGCTTCAGAGCGAGATCCCAAGAGTCTGATGAAGCACAGCCCGGGAGCTCTGATGCCAGTGAAGTATTAGTTTTAAAATGTCATGCATGACTAGTTGTTGAGGGGAAAATAAGAATTTCTGGACTTCTTTATACTTTTCCATTTATATTGCATTGGTTATTGGTTACAGAGAGGGACGGGGACCTAAAATATTTTCTGTTACAAAATCTAGACTTTGCCCATTCCTGGTGACCTGAGAGTCACTTGAGGTGATTGTGTATCTAGGGGCAGTAGTAGGACTGAAAGAGGGGTGACAGAGTGCACTTTAACTTCCCAAAAACCTACTCCCCACAGCTACCCAAATAACATGCAAATATTGTTAAAAACAAAGAACTTGTAAAACAAATGTACCTTCAAAGCCATTCCCCAAACCCTCTTCCAGCTTTATAGCTTTAGCTAAATCCTTCCTGCACAGTCCCTGCGTTTGCCCACACAGTCCCGAAGCAGAATAGTGCCTCAGAGCCCCAACCAAATGTTCCTGCTCCACCTCCCCCAGCCCTCGCCCTCCTCGCATGCTCTCCCACACACAACTGCCTTATCCCCGCGGACCAGGAAGGGCCTTGCCCCTTCTTCACCTGGCTTACAGGAGCCCTTTTTTCATAACGGTGGAACTTCATCCCTTTTTTCTCTGTGCTCCCAGAATATGCATTGAACCAATGCTGTTCAATCCTAAAGAGTGCAGGCGAGGAGAGGAAAAGAAGAGTCTTCACGGCTACTGCCCGGGGGCGGGCATGCTGTCCGCCAAATAACCATCACTCTGGTCCCCAGGTCCATTCATGCCTTCAGCCCATCGGTGTGTATTGAGTGCTCCCTCTGTGCCAGGGCCTGGGAGACAGGGGTGAACAAGTCAGATGAAGTCCCTCTCCTCCGGTGCTGCTGTAGAGGGAGACAGACGATGAGAAAATAAACAAATGAGATGATGTAAGTGCAGGAAGAAAAAGAGAGCAGGATGAGGGGGTGCAAGTGTCCAGGAAGAGGCCTGCGAGAACCGCCCACCTCTGCCCCACAGCCCCTCACAATTGCAGGATCCCCACCTCAATTCCAGGTGCCCTCACCCCACCCCATATACGCAAAACACAGGCCCTGGGGAGGGCAGCCCCAGGGACACCTGGGCCGGAGCATCACAGCAGACAGAAGAGGGATGGCTGCTCTGGGCTTCTCCCTTACTGATTACTACTGCACTCACAGAAGACCTGTTTCCTTCTTTGTGCCTGGTGTCTGCCTAGCCCCAGGAGGGGAAAGAGAAAGGAAACAAAAACGGGCCGCCACACTGCTCAGAGCAGCTCTTCCCATGTCCGGAGACCCTCCTCTCACTCCACACGCTGAAGTGCGCCTCTGCAAACACTGCGGCTTGCAGGAGATCCCGCTGGACCGGGGTCAGACACGCCTTGGCTCTGTGCCCGGCTCTGCATCCAACTCTGCCTCTACCAGCCGAGAAACTGCCCTCTCTGGATCTCAGTGAGCAAACACCTGCCCTGCCCACCCCACGGTCTTGTGTGCAGTAACTATGGAGGGAGTATTCCCAAAGCATTCAGAAGCTAGCTGAGATTTTCAAGTACTAAGGATTATTTTAATGACGTTAAAATACATTTATTTTCACATTAAGTCATCTTCAAACCAAATGACGTGATTTGAAGACACAAGTTTTCCACTTCCTCTGTCCCAGAGTCAGAGAGCTCTGTTTAAACGTGCTCTGAGGGTTTGCAACGGCCGGTGTAACAGCGCCACCTACTGGGTGTTTGCCCTGGGACAAGACTAGACTGAGCTGCGGCGCTTCCTCGCTGCTTTCTTTCATTCATTCTCTTACTTGTTTATTCACTTATTTATTCATACACCCAACATGCACTGAGAAGGCATTATATGCTGTGCACACTCTCATGATCTGCTATCTATGCAGGTGCAAACAAGCCATGGCATTACAGGGTCTGCATGGGCTTAAGAGAGGATTTGTGTACATGGCTTGGAGGAGGGGGCAAGAAGAGCCTTGGCAGTCATGGCTTTCTCCTACGCGCTAGAAGAGGGATGCTTAAGAAGTTGGGTGGCCTGACTGGGTCGTGGATCATCCCAGGGTTAGCGACAACAGAAGACACCAGTATCTTCCACATCAACTCCTTCAACTATTGCTACAAATTTATAGAGCCAAAACATTCTGTTTACTCTCATTTCTAATAACGTACTCCTGGAAAATTATCTAAAAGTAAACATTCCAGCAGAGGACAGTGGAGGAACTATGTTCCACAAATGGTTGTTGCAGTGGTATCAACACTACAAAAATAGGTAAACAAATAAAATCTTCAGCTGTGTAGGATTTGCTAAAAATAATAAGTACTATATAAATATTTGAATGTACTCCTGATACATTAAGTGTAAAATGCAGAATATTAACTTCAAGCCTTATTCTTATTTCATTAATGTAACAGAAAAGATAGACAGATAAAGACTAGAAAATATATGCCCAACATTAAAATAAGAACTGCCTTAATTATGAAGGCACTGCGTCTGATTTTTAATCCGACTGTACCACACTTAACCTGAACTGCTCTAATCACACCAGCAGTGCCAGAGGTCCCTGGAGCCTGGGACCTTATGCTTCTACTGAGGCTGGGCATCACCCAATTTGTAATTTTTGCCAATCTAAATAAGTAATGTGATGTCAGGCTGGGAGTGGTGGATCACGCCTGTAATCCCAGCACTTTCGGAGACGGAGGCAGACAGATCACTTGAGGTCAGGAGTTCAGGACCAGCCCGGCCAACATAGGGAAATCCTGTCTCTACTAAAAATTTAAAAATTACCCAAGCACAGTGGCACGTGCCTGTAATCCCAGCTACTCATAAGACTGAGGCAGGAGAATCGCTTGAACCCGGGAGGTGGAGGTTGCAGTGAGCTGAGATCATGCCACTGCACTCCAATCTGGATGGCAGGGCAAGATCTTGTCTAATAAATAAATAAAGCGATGTCATTCACTTTGCACTTTTTAAAATATTGATAGGTTTAAGCATCACTTAAATTATCTTCAGGTTGGGAACATTTTCTTCAGTAAATGAGGCCTTTTCAGGTTTTTCTCTTCCATAAATTGCCTTTTCCCCTTTTTTACTGAGGTTGCTACCTCCTCATTTTTGTTGAAATATAGGAGTTACTTGTATATTTCATAAATTAATGACTTGTCAGTTTGAGAGATTGCAAAACACTTCTCCCACTGTATCTAACTTCTGTCTGTTAACATCCACAAGATCCTTCATTAAACAGAAGGCTTCAGTTGTTACACACACAAAAATGCAATCCATTTTTCCCTTGTGGTTTGTGTTTTGAGGTATTGTTTAAGACATCCTTCTCCATTACTAAGCCATAAAAATATTCTGCCATTTTTTATGCTTCTTTTGGTTAAAGTCTTATCTTTCATATGTAGGTCTTTACCCCACCTGGCGTCCACCTGTGGGCATGTGCTAGGTGGAGATCTAGTTTTATTGTTTGGATCTAATGAGCTCATTTTATCACACATTCACTAAACAATTTGTATTTCTCCATTGATTTGTGGTGCCGCTATTGGTCATATATTTCAAGTTCTATATATTTGTAGGTCAGCTTCTGAACTCTCCACTGCATTCTATAGATTTTTCGTCTGTTCTGTGCCAATACCATAATGTTCTATGAACATGACTTTTTCTTGATATATCTTAATATCTAGAAGGGTAGAAATCCCTCTTTATCCTTCTTTACAAAGTCGGCTAATTTGTGGACCTCCTCTCTTCATTCACATTTTAGAGTAAGTCTATCAAGTTTCATAAAGATTTAATAAGTTTGCACTGAATGTATAGATTAATTAAGGAAGAACTGACAACTTTATTAAGTTGTTTGAATCAAAAACAAGAATATATCTACTCAGATCATTTCTTACGTTCTTTATTAGAGTTTTATGGTGTCCTCCAGACAAATGTTATGTATGTTTTAAATCAATTCCCAAGCACTTTAGAGACATTGTAACTACTACAACTATCTTAATTTTTCCAGTTTTGTATAGTAGGTGTACAGAGAAATGCTATTGGTTTTTGTAAGTTATATTAGAAGGCCTTTTGAACTTTTTTTTTTTTGAGATGGAGTCTCGCTGTGTTGCCCAGGCTGGAGTGCAGTGGTGTGATCTCGGCTCACTGCAAGCTCCACCTGCCAGGTTCAGGCCATTCTCCCGCCTCAGCTTCCCAAGTAGCTGGGACTACAGGTGCCTGCCACCATGCCCAGCTAATTTTTTTTTTTTTTTAGTAGAGGTGGGGTTTCACTGTGTTAGCCAGTATGGTCTCGATCTCCTGACCTCATGATCCACCGGCCTCGGCCTCCCAAAATGCTGGGATTACAGGCGTGAGCCACCGCACCTGGCTGCCTTTTGAACTATTTTATCAGCTCGACAAGGTTGATTGTTCTACGTAGACAAGCATCTGCAGATGATGAGTGTCTCACTCTTCCCTTCTGCTAGTTACATGTTCTTATTTCCTTCAGTTTCCTTATACATTAGGTATACCCTCCAACACAACATTAAACAGTAGTTGTGATACTGAGCATGCTTGTCTTCTTATCTGTGAGCCACTGTGCCCAACCAAGAAAAATCATTTGATTATTTCAATCCTAGCACTTGGGGAGGCCAAGGCAGGCAGATCACTTCAGCTCAGGAGTTCGAGACCAGCCTGGCCAACATGAAGAAACCCCATCTCTACTAAAAATACAAAAATTAGCTGAGTCTGGTAGCACACGCCTGCAATTCCAGCTACTTAGGAGGCTGAGACATGAGAATAGGGCTTGAACCCAGGAGGTAGAGGTTGCAGTGAGCCAAGATTGCGCCTATTCACTCCAGCCTCATGTCAGAGCGAGACCCTGCCTCAAGAAAGAAAGAAAAAAAGAGGATTTTTCTTGTTCAAAATGATAATGGAGTGACATCAAAGGATTTCTGGGTTCTGAAAATTCATAGTAAAACCCACCTTATCATATCATACTATTTTAATGTATTTTGAATTTATCATTTTACCTAGGATTTTTGCATCTGTGCTTGTCACTAAAATAATTTTCTTTCTACGTATATCTTTGTTCACAATCAAAACTACAGCAGTCTTTTAAAATAAGCTGGGTAAAGTTTGGTCTTTGTTTCCTGGAGCAAATTATATTAGGTAGCAGTTAACTGTTAATTGAAACTTTGGCAGAATTAATCTGTAAAGCTACCTAGACCTGAATAGTCTTTGACTACCAGTTTAATTTCTCTAACACTCACTGGACTATTCAAGTTCTTTTTTTTTTTTTTTTTTTTTTTTTGAGATGGAGTCTCCCTCTGTCACCCAGGCTGGAGTGCAATGGCACGATCTCGGCTCACTGCAACCTCCACCCCCCAGGTTCAAGCAGTTCTCCTGTCTCAGCCTCCCGAGTAGCTGGGATTACAGGTGTCCACCACCATGCCTGGCTAATTTTTGTACTTTTAGTAGAGACAATATTTCGCCATGTTGGCCAGGCTGGTCTCAAACTCCTGACCTCAGGTGATCCGCCTGCCTTGGCCTCTCAAAGTGCTGGGATTACAGGCGTGAGCCATCGTGCCTGGCCAAGTTCTCTTTCTTCTTATGCTAATTTGAACATGCTTTCGCCATGGGATGTGCCTGCTCCCCTTTCACCTTCCCTTATGAGCATAAGCTCCCGAGGCCTTCCTAGAAGTAGAGCAGATGCCAGCAGCATGCTTCCTGTAAATCCTGAAGAACTGTGAGCCAATCAAACTTCTTTTCTTATAAATTACCCAGTCTCAGGTACTTCTTTATAGTCATACAAGAACAGCCTATTACAATATATGGGTATATACATGAATGACAAACAATGTCTCCTTGATCAGACTTTGGACAGCCTCCTCCGAGCTCTCTGCACCACTGGGCCCAACCTGGGCATTCCTTTCTCTGTCCCTGCAGAGTCTAGTTTTAGCAAGAATCCTGCTAAGTCAATTTAACTCCAATTCCCCACCCCAGGTGTCTGAATACCTGGTCCATATCTGACCAAATTCCAACACCTGCTCCACCCCACTCCCCATCCCGGATGTGGATCACCTTGGCCCACGCTCAGCAAGAATCCTGTTAGGTGAGGGGAGCCAGAACCCCCACTTGATGTCCCCTTCTCAATGACTTTCCATCCACCATCCCCCACCCTGCTCCTTGGCTATAAATCCCCGCTTTTCCTTATTATTTTTGGACCCCAATCTCTCTCCCCTGCTGAAAACCTCAGTGCAGTCCCTTACATCTAAGGCGATGGTTCTGAATAAAAGTCTGTCTTGCCGTTTTTAAAATGTCATAATGTTTTCAGATATGTGTGTGTATATATCTCTATATCTGTAAATAGATATAAATATAGATATAGATATCTCCGAAAAGAAGGTTTTCGAATGTGCAGTTTTTCTTCTGGCACATTGGGTTCTTAACCCTCAAGCACATCTGGAAAAAGCTTTCATGAGGATACAGCCTGGGACGGATTTGTGGGGGAGGTGTAGACCACGATACCGGGTAACGTGCCCTGTGTTTTCTGGCCACACAACTGTAAGATTTCAGAAAGACCCAATCAACAATTCTAACCCAACTCAACATATATTTACTGAAACAAAGTATTACTCCCTGACTAGTGGTTAACGGACTTGCTTTCGGCGGCCCCAGAGGCGGTGGCCAGTCTAGCCACCTCCCGAGGAACCTGCGCAGTCCCGACGCTCACCAAGCGCTTTCCTGGCGGTTGTAGGGTTGGGGGCAGCGCAGAACCCGCTTCTGCCCTTATCAGGAGCCCTGACCTGAGCTGGACTCCACCACCCCGTCCCCACCCACCCTGGAAGCCAGAAACCCCAAGCATCCTCCCTCCCTCCCCTGCTGGCCACTACGAATAAACCAGACCTACACTTCGCGCCTAACGGCTCAGGGAGAAATGCAACCCGCAGTCGGGCCCCGGGCCGGAAACCTCCCCGACGCGGGGCCGCGGGCAGGGGAAGGGGCGGGCGCAGGCTGCGGGGTCGGCAAGGAGGATGCACGCGGGGCTCCTGGGGCTCTCGGCCCTGCTGCAGGCGGCCGAGCAGAGCGCGCGTGAGTGCGGCAGCCCGAGGCTGTGCTCACCCCTGCAGCCCCCAACCCCACCCCGGCGCCGGGAGCCGCACAAGCTGCCTATGCCCGGGCGGGCACTGCCCCGGCCTGCGCCCAGCACTGCGCGCCGGTGACGCACGGTGGTAGCCACCTGCAGAGCACGTCCCCCCGTCCTTAGTGGATGCCCACGCATGCACGATCCCCCCAAGGATGCATGATTTTCCTCCACCGATGCTCGGTCCCCCGCCCCTCGACTGGTGCTTGACTTCCTCCCGCCCATGCACGATCCCCCCGCCCCACGCATGCAAGATCCCCTCGCAGAACCAGGGGAGATGTATCTGCCCTTCCTTCCATCACAAGCTTTGCAAAGTGCTGCGATGCCAAGATGTGCTGAGCGCAACTCTGGGGGCGCCCGGGCTCTCCCCCGACCCCCGGCCGGCCAGGGGGACCCTGCGACTTGGAGGCCGCTCGCAGGAGGGGTGGCGGGGGGAGGGGGACAGGGCTCCGCATCCACGCGGCCCTGTACGATGGCGACTCCGCTTCGGGGTTTTGGACGGGGCGGGACGCGGCCCTCTTGGGCCCCTCCGTCGCAGGGGGAGCCCAGAGCCCGCCAGCCGCGGCGGAGCAAGATGGCCCCATTTTTCGCGCCCTTCTGGTTTGAACTCGTAACTCCTTCAGTGCCGGGAGGAGCGTCTCCGCCCACTTCCGCCGGGCTCCCTGCGGAGGCCTCTTCCGGGGCAGAGTCCTTGGGGTAGAAGAGGGGGGACCCTGGGGACGCCGCCTCGGGACTTTTACCTGAGTTCGCGGGCGTCCCCGCAGGTCCGGCTGCTTCCGAGGCGCGCAGAGCAGGACGCACACGGAGGACGCGCAAGCGCTCTGGCTCCGCGCCCCGAACTGGAAGGGCGGAGAGGACCTGCGGGGTCGGCACCCACCCCAGGTGTCCTCCCTTGCCCTCCAGCTGGGCACGGACTGGGTGTCAGCATTCCCCACCCCTGCAGTACCCAAGGGTTTTTGTGCAAGGGAGGCTGCCGCAGGACCCTCGGGGTGGTGAGAGCCGGACCCAGCCCGGGCGCTAAGAAGGGCTGCCTGAGCCCGCGGTCCAGAGCTGCAGCGTCTGCAGCTGTACCTCAGGGCAGTTTTCCCAGTTTCCCTAAAATCCGCGGCTTGTGTTCATTCATCCACTTAGAACTTTACTACTGGAAAACCTAAGTAACAGTTGTGTGAAAGGATGCCTGTGTGCGGTGCCTCTACCAGCGCACCGCCTCCACGATCAGCCTCAGACAACCCTCAGGAGGGGGTGCTAGGAGTATTGGGGAGGCCCCAAGTTCCAGGCCAGGGAGTTCCCCATGTGAAAGTAGGAGAAGAGGGACCCCACAGAGCGAGCTGTGACCCCACAGGGACTAACTGTTCCATAGTGCGGAGTTACTGACTGGGGAGTGCAGATTCTCTCTCCACTGTGTAACCACCATCAAAAACAAACAAGCTAACAAACGGGAGAGGAGGTTTCATCGTTCTCGAGGATGCACAAGATGCTAGGCTCTTCGCAAATGTCATATATTGCCCAACAGCTCTGGAAAGCCCTGACACTGTCATTTAGTGAATGCCTGTCCCTGTTGCCAGAGGCTCTGCTGGCTCCCAGGCTGCTCCTAGGAGACTCTTGTTGGTGATGGGGACACTGTGTTGGTTGGTTACTGTTTCGTTTTGTTTTGAGACAAGAGTCTCACCCTGTGGCCCAGGCTGGAATGCACTGGTGCAATCTCGACTCACTGCAAACTCCGCCTCCTGAGTTGAAGCCATTCTGGTGCCTCAGCCACAGGCACGCAACCACCACACTTGCTAATTTTTGTATTTTTAGTAGAGAGGGAGTTTCACCATGTGGCCCAGACTGGTCTTGAATTCCTGACGTCAAGCGATATGCCCACCTCGGCCTCCCACAATGCTTTGGTTTTGTTTTTAATGAGATAGTTAGGTGTGGCCACAAGACGAGACACAGCAGAGACTCTGGAAAGCAAAGTTTGCTGTACTCACAGGTCCTAGGACAGGAGACGTAGCACACCATGCCGGGCCACAGGGGAATGTCACCAGCGTGGTCAGGAGGCAGGAGACAGGAACCAGGGGGAAGTTGAGGCCAAACCCTTTGCTGGGGCAGGGCACCAGCTTCAGATTGGCTCTTTGAATAATTTCTGTGGCTTTGGGGTATAAGGGTGGTCCCTAGTTGCCTGGCACTGGGCCCTGGGATGATTAAGGCAAAAGAATATTGCCTTCTGCAGGGGTATGGGCCAGGTAGGGGATGTCTGGCTCTGGCTAGATTTAGTTTGCATGTCAAAGGCAAGCTCCTCCAGGCTGGGCCCTTTGCTAGCTCAAATAATTGCGAGCCCTGGGAGGGGCAGTCACTCCCCAGCCAGAAAAATTTTAAGAGGTCAGAACATCACAACATCCATAAAATGTTAAATTGTTTAAAATGCAGGTACCCAGTCTCACTCCAGCCTTCCAACAACCTGCTTGCCTTTCCCCCTCTCCCCCAGGCCTTTACACCGTGGCGTACTACTTCACCACAGGACGGCCTCTGTGGGGGTGGCTGGCCCTTGCTGTCCTCCTGCCCGGGTTCTTGGTCCAGGCCCTGAGCTACCTGTGGTTCCGAGCAGACGGGCATCCAGGGCATTGCTCCTTGGTGATGCTGCACCTCCTACAGCTTGGTGTTTGGAAGCGGTAAGAACAGCTGCCTCTTTCATCTCTGGAACACAATTGCATAAGTGCAGTGAGAGGAATCTTCTGTCCATGTGGATTCTGTCCTCAAGGTCATAAAAGTTCGGCATTGGGAAGAGGTTCAAAGCTGCCACAGCAAACCCCTGCTCTGATATTAGCATGCCCGGGTCCAGCCTGCACGTTGTTGAGCATCTCCAACCTCAGGGGCTCTTTCTCTGTGCAGCTGTGAGCTTACGAAAGGCTTTTTCTTGTCTTCAGTTGAAGTCCTGTCTTGCTGTTTTGATTTGTTGGTTGAGCTGTTAGTTCTATATAAAGCAACTTGCTTAAGGCAGTTCCATCTGCACACCTGTCACCTTAGAACAGGAAGGTGGCATAGCTTTGGTGAACCACAGACTAGACAATGAAGCCAGCCTGTTGACATTTGCTTCAAGACTTCGTCTCAGGAAATAGTCATTTGGATGCCAGGGCTAATTTTTTCTCTAAAGAAGTAGCCAGGGATTGTTCTGGGGCCCGGTGGGCTTATCCGTGATCGATAGACCATCTCGACAGGTGAGGGCTGATTTTTTCTACTTTGAGAACCTGGATTCAAGGAGCTATGAGAAGAGATGTGTCAGTGAGTTTATATCAAGGGCACATTTCAGCTGTCAGCTGCTGCCTTATAATTCCATTGGGTTGATAGGGATTGTTTTTGTTTTTGTTTTTGTTTAGATGGAGTCTCGCTCTGTCACCCAGGCTGGAATGCAGTGGCCCGATCTTGGCTCACTGCAACCTCCATCTCCTGGGTTCAAGCATTTCTCCTGCTTCACCCTCTCTAGTAGCTGGGACTACAGGCGCGTGTCACCACACCCAGCTAATTTTTTGTATTTTTAGTAGGGACAGCGTTCCACTGTGTTAACCAGCATGGTCTCGATCTCTTGACCTCGTGATCTGCCCAACTTGGCCTCCCAAAGTGCTGGGATTACAGGCATGAGCCACCGCGCCCAGCCACAGAATTTTTTTTAAGGGAGAAAAATTCAGGGATCAGAGCAGCAAAGCCCTGCAGCTCAAGTGTTCATTATATCATAGGCACTGAGGGTTGGAAAGGTGTTCAAGGGGTCGTGGCCAATGCTGCTCTGTGTCCTGGGGGTTTATGTCTGCAAGCTACTCTCAAGAATTTCTCCGGAGGCACTGAAATGAGTGTTGAGCCCCACAGAGAGCATCACTGCGAGCAGGGGCTGATGGCATCCCACCCAGAGTAGAATCTCAGCTAGGAGGTAGAGGGTGCTCCCGAGAAAGACTTCAAGCACCCTCTCTCAATTTCACTGGACCCTCAGAGCTGGACCCTAAACCTCTAACAGCACCAAAAGCATATTTGCAGCCACAGGCATTTTGTCAAAAGCTGAGCCTTTGTGTTCAAGCAGTGCCGTTCCTCTGAAAAGATAGGGCCCGTCCTTCCGTGGAGGAGAAGGCAGAAAAGGATCTTTCGGAGGGCCTCGTAGGCTTAGAGCCTCTCCTGTGCCCTGGCTGCCATTGTCGTCCCCTTCCCTGATCGGCGCAGCCCAGTAATCAATCCATAAGGACTCTGGGTCTTACTTGGCTTTGACCATCACAGTCGTGAGGCATGAGCCCCTGAGGACAGAGGCCTGTTGAGTGAGTCAGCTGCCATAAGCCCATGTTTAGTAGCCCAAAGAGAGAGGTAAGCCCAGTTGGTCACTTAGAGAAACTTCCTGGGTAATAGACAAATCTGCTTTCTGAGGCTGTGTGGACCTTCAGGACCCATGGAATCCACTGCCTTCCTCAGAGATGGGGGCTGCCAGGGGACCACGGTGTGTCCAAATTCATGCTGCTGGTATTTCACAGTGGACCCCACACTGTCTTTCCCATGCACTCTTAATTTTCTTAAGTGATGCCATGATTTTCTGGTGTATATAAAAAAACCAACTTGAATAATCTGGTATATACTAGTGAGCTCATATAGATAAGTGAAGAAATACATGAAAATTATAAATTAGGAAAAACCATTGGTCATATATATTTATTCTTGTTTTTAAAAAGAAGTTAAGGTGACTTTAAAAAGACACATCCTTAAAAGAACAAAAAAGAAAAGAAAAGAAGTGAGAAAGTCCAGGTATCGAGATGAAATGTTATAAAACAAGATAGAGCCAGAATGCACAGTTATTGGAAGCGGGTCACAATTGGGCCCTAAGGTTTATCACAGCAGTGCAAGCATAAAAGCCGCAAGATTTGCAGTGTTTCTCAGGTTAAACATGAACCAAAACACAGAAATTTACTTCCATAGAGGAAAGCTTTGAAAGTGAAAATAGACAGCAGTAGATCTATTCCTCATCCTGAAACTAGCACATTGCGTTCAAAAACACTGAGAAGTGTTTTTAGCGAAGCAATCCAGCTTTCCAAATTGCAGTTCTGCAAAAGGACCTGTAGGGGGAGCCAAAACAATTGCGTTTTGCACAATTTTGAATTGCCTAAGAATAGGTCCCTTTCAGTGTCCTCATAACAAAATACAAAAGAATCTGCTAACTGAGAATGCAGTAAAACACAAAGTTGCTTATAAAAATGCAAGGATTGAGGCCTGGCGCGGTGGCTCACGCCTGTAATCCCAGCACTTTGGGAGGCTGAGGCGGTCAGATCACGAGGTCAGCAGATCGAGACCATCCTGGCTAACATGGTGAAACCCCGTCTCCACTAAAAATACAAAAAATTACCTGGGCATGATGGCGGGTGCCTGTAGTCCCAACTACTTGGGAGGCTGAGGCAGGAGAATGGCGTGAACCCATTCTCTGTAGGCGGAGCTTGCAGTGAGCCGAGATTGCGTCACTGGACTCCAGCTTGGGCGACAGAGCGAGACTCCGTCTCAAAAATAAAAAATAAAAAGCAAGAAATTGGCCGGGCGTGATGGCTCACACCTGTAATCTCAGTGCTTTAGGAGGTGGAGGCAGTTGAAACCCCATCTCTACTAGCCAGGCTTGGTCGCACACACCTGTAATGCCACCTACTCATGAGACTGAATCATAAGAATGGCTTGAACCTGGGAATCAGAGGTTACCGTGAGCTGAGATCACGCCACTGCACTCCAACCTAGGCAACAGAATGAGACTCTGTCTCAAATAAATAAATAAATAGAAAAACGCAAGGATTTAAGCCATAAGTGTATTCTTTTCAACTTTCCCAATAATACATACTATGTTAATTTTAAGTCTGACTCTGTTCAAGAGAATCTGACATTGGTGACCACTTATTTAAACAAAGATCATTACTTTCTTCTACTTAGGTTTTTTACTTCCACTTAAATAATGTATGTTACCAACATCTTTTTCATCTTTCTTTTTAAGCCCACAAGTCCACTTGTAAACTCAGCATGAGATGACAGAAGAATGCCTCTCTCATCCTTAGCATGCATCTTGGTTTAGCAATTTTTCTTTAGTGAAAGTTCAAGGTTCTCAAAAGGAAAGTTAAGGTAAACTCTAAAGGTATGTAAGACAAGTTCAGCATAAATGGGTGGAGATTTAATATTTAAAAGTATATAAAATATAGCCCTAGCCCTGGAGGGCCCAGTCCTGCCTCAGGATTCCTCGAGTGAGGCTTGAAGGATGTTACGATTTCCATCAATGTAGGGAAGGAACAGGCATTTCCGACACAAAGCTGCAGCCGCTGGTGCAAAGACATAGATGCGTGCCAGAAGTGGTGTGTATGGGAAATTAGGATAAGCTTCTTGAGACTAAAGGGCAAGAATTTCCTAGATGGCAGGAATGTGGCAGGAGATAAATGGGCTGGACCATGAAGAAACTTTTTTACTGGGTTAAGGAGTTTGGATTTTATCCTCAGGCATTGGAGACCTGTTGGAAGGGTTTGAGCAAAGGAATAATATGGGCAAATGAGCCTGTAGACAGATGGCACCAGGGACAATAAAATGGAACAGAGTTGGGAGGAACGGGGTCCATGCAGGCAGCCAGAAATCCAGACAAGAGCTGATAAGGACCTGGAATGATGCAGTGACTGTGAGGACAGATGTCGCACACCATCTCATAAGACCTAGTGACCAAATCCCCACGCTCTCCATCCCGCCTCAGCTTTCACCCCGGTTTCCCTAGTGGCCGTCCAGGGGTCTCAGCCTGAAATTGTCCCTCTGCAATGGGTTCGAGACAGCTTGTTTCAGAAACCCGGGCTGGTCACCTTCCCACTGGTCCTCTGTTTCCTACAAGAGTAGCCCCGCAACTCAGCCTCTCCTGGCGCCCGCCTTACCAAGCACCAGATATTCGCTATTCCCGACATGGACCTTCATTTCAGTGCTTTGTACCCTGTGCCACGGACCCCAGACACTCCTTTAGGCTCTTCCTACCACCTGCCTGTCCAGAGTTTGCCTGTCTTCCTCTTCCAGGAAGCATTCCCTGACCACCTTACTCTCTCTGCCTGTGACTCTGATTCCACCACTACCCAAGCCACTCATTTTGATACTGATGATATATTTCTTCCTCTTTAAGCTTTTCGCATTTATGTGTTTTCTTTCCACACTGAATCTTAGGTTTCTAAAAGACATCTTTCATTTCTCTTCCTTTTTTTTTTTTTTTTGCAAGAGTCTTCTTGCTCTGTCACCCAGGCTGGAGTGCAGTGGCATAATTATGGCTCACTTGCAGCCTTGACCTTCTGGGCTCTAGTGATCCTCCTACCTCAGCCTCCTGAGTAGCTGGGACTACAGGCACCCACCACTATCCCAGCTCATTTTTCTTTTGTTTTGTAGACATGGTGTCTCATTATGTTGCCAGGGCTGGTCTCAAACTCCCAAGTTCAAGCAATCCTCCTGCCTTGGCCTCGCAAAAAGCTGTGATTCATTTCTCTTACTTCTCCTGTGGTCTGTAGCAGGTGGACTTTTCAAAGCCCAAGAAAAATGCATATTGAACAAACAAAGCTTTCCGGAAGAGCAAGAAGAGGAAACTAACCCGTGTCAGGAACAAATGATTTGAGAGTGAAAAGAAAACTAGTGCCTGCCCTCATGGTTACATTTTTTAGTGTCATAGGTTTTTCTTAACATTAAGTTTATGTCAGGAATCAAGACACAGTAAGAAATGGGTTCACTCCAGGATTCCAAATCATGAAAAAGGAAAGTTGTTTTTCTTAGACATCTGTCGTGGGATCTCACGAATAAAGCCATTTCAAAGAGGAGTCCCCGAATCTTCTGCTCCGGACATAGAAATGTTTGCCAACCATCAGGGTCCAGCTTGTCACCTGCCAGTCAGAGCCTTAGGGGTCTCTACAGGGAGTTTTGCAGGTGACCTTTGAGATGCATCCAGCTTGGCTTCAGGAGTTGCTAAATTGAAGTCATGTCTAGTTCTTAACTCGGACAAGACAGGGAAGCAGAATCCGGTGGGTTTGCTGGGCAGCAGGCTCGTGTGCAGGCGGCTGTGGTCATCTCCTGGTTGCTGCTGCTGGGTAGACCCAGAGAGGAATTGGTGGGTGGTGGCGAAATCTCACCCCCAGGCGAGACTCGAAGCCTGACAGCCCGCAGGTGTGGTGAGGAGTGGCTTCGTCATCATCGGTTCTATGTGGCTCTTCAGGTTGTAAGGAAGGCGGCCTGTGCCACTTTCTACTCGAGATGAAGTTTCCAGTAAAGGTGTCTCATGGGAAACAGATGGAAGCAAGGACATGTTCTGACTTCTTTCTCTGGTGCTTGATTCCGAGAGCCTAGGAGGGCCACTCAGGCTGGGTGAGCAGATGTGTCCCCGTGGCCCTGGGCCACCCCATCCTGTAATCCACAGTGCAGACATCGGCGGCTCTCTCCGCTGCCTGGTCCTTGGCCGCCACCCACCCTTGCTGGTGTCCCTTTTGTATCCAGGCCCCTTAGTGGGAACTGTCCCCAGGGTGCTGTCCTTGGCCTGTGGTGTCTTCACACAGTCTCTTCTGGCCACTTCCAGTCCCTCAACCACAACTGGTCATCCAGATCGCTCCTTATGGAGGCTCCACCCATCCTCACATTCCTCGCCGCTGAAGAAATTCATATCTTAGCCAATCCAGCACTCCTCACCTGGCTTATTTCCATCGGTAGCACCACCATTTCCAAGTCATTTAGGCCTGAAACCTCAAAGCCACTGCAACCTCCCTCATCTCCCTTGTTCGGTCATCAAATCCTGATCTCCAACCCCACTATTTCCTGCACCTGCTCCCTACTTTCCCGTCCTAGGACTCCCTTCTAACTCACCCTTCACCGATTACTGCTGGAAGTATTCTATTAGCTCTATTTCCTCCTGATGTTCCTATCCCCTGTTCATACACACACACTACATGCGTGCGCACACACACACTCATATTGCATGAAGTGTGTGCATGAAGTGTATCATGTATGTGTGCAGCGCACACATACACACTGCACACATACATGATATACACACATATACCTTCACGCACACACATATATAAACATACACACCATACATATGCAAGCACATAACGCCTATATACATATGCACATGTTTTGCACACTTGCACACACACATGCATACATGCACATGCAGATGCACATACACACACAAGCACATGTACACCACATGTGTGTGCACACATATACATGCACATGCACTAGGCACATACACATACATAGACACACAAATCCATACACATTCATCTCATACCCCAAACAGTACATATTACCTCTGCCAAATTCATTTTTCCAGAGCAAAATCCAAACCCCATAGCCTGAAGTTCAGGGCCCTGATCTACTTCACTGGGACCACATCAGCCTCCAAGCTCCGCGTGGTGCTCCAGCCACCTGGACCTCTGGCCACCCCCCAGCATATCTCCCAGATCCTTCTTCCCTGTCTGCTCTTCATGTGCCCCAGTTTTAGCAGCACAGAGTTCTACATTCTGTGAGGATGAGGACGAGCATTGTTTCATCTTTTGTCCTCCAAAGAGATGACAACACAAAGTACCTTGCAACAAACATCTGTCAATAAATGAATTCCTTTCCCAAGAGGATCCGGAGTGGGACTCAGGTCGGTGTGATTGCCGAACCTCACATCGCTGGCAGTCTGGGTTCCCTTGCCATGCAGCCGCTCCAGCTCAGAGGGCCCCCAGGTCAGGTACTGGGGTAACAGACGTGGGAAGAGTGTGGCCTGGCTGAGCGCCATGGGACTCGGGGAACTTACATGGAATTAACGTCTTCTGCTTGCAGTCAGAGCCTGGCAACAGCCTAACTAGTAACTCTAGGTGACTAGTAAGGTCATAGGATATTGCTTAGCATGTAGTATGTCTCTAAATGAAAGCTGGTCCTATTGAATCTCGCCGCAGTCTGGCTCCATGTCACGTGCCCTCTGCTGTTCCCTAGGCACTGGGACGCTGCACTGACTGCTCTGCAGAAGGAACAGGAGGCTCCCCACCGAGGCTGGCTGCAGCTGCAGGAGGCCGACCTGTCGGCCCTTCGACTCCTGGAGGCCCTGCTGCAGGCTGGGCCCCACCTGCTGCTTCAGACATATGTTTTTCTAGCCTCAGACTTCACAGATATTGTGCCAGGTGAGTAACTTTCACCACAGAGCACAGACCTGAGAACAACTCAGGCCCCAGCAACATTTGTCTCCAGCTCCCACTCATTTCAGGCCATTCACATTCTCATTATGTCTCGCCCTGTTTCTCTCAGTTGCTTCTTGTTTCCCTCTCCCTCTCCCTCCTGCTATCCTCTTTTCTCCCCTCCCCTTCCCCCCCTTCTCTCCCTTCCCACCTCTCCTCTTCCATCTTCATCTCTCCCTTCCTCTTTGCTGAGTGTCCACAATTGCATATGCATAAATTAAATGCTTCACATATATGCCTGCACTGTCCTTCCATCCATCTTTATCAAAGGGCCTGACACCATTTGATGTTTTGGTTCTTTTATCAAACCTCCTTCATATGGATAAAACAGCAAAGTACATTTGGGGTGGAACCATGTTCAGAGCCTTGTAGAATCAGCTTTGTTACATACAGAGGACTTAGAGGATCAGGAGCTGAGACGTTTTTCTTAAGCGGCGTACAAAGAAAGAGTCCAGCCCATTTGCTGGGAAGAGCATTTAGTACACTGAGCAGTGGAAATATTTCCTGCATATCCGCGTTTCTTCCTGAATATAAACATGTGGATTTGGGCATAGAGTTGTTATGTTACCTACTGGTCAAAGTGGTGGGTTAGTGATACCCTCTGTGCAGCCAGGCTTTAACAAGAGGTTACACATCCCATTAAAGAAATGACATGAGTGAAGCTTCACAAGGTACTGTTACTTCGGAACCTTCAGAGCATACCACATCTTTCTGCTTCCCTTGCAGGGGTGAGCACCCTGTTCTCCTGGTCCTCACTCTCCTGGGCACTGGTGTCCTACACTCGCTTCATGGGCTTCATGAAGCCAGGCCACCTGGCCATGCCATGGGCCGCCCTCTTCTGCCAGCAGCTCTGGAGGATGGGCATGTTGGGAACCCGCGTGCTGAGTCTGGTTCTGTTCTACAAAGCCTACCACTTTTGGGTTTTCGTGGTTGCAGGTGAGCTGAGCTAATGATCTGGTCATCTGTTGCTGCATAACCAACCAACCCAGAAATGAAGGTCTCAAGAATAACAACTTATGATCCTCAATCCCAGGCCTGCAGGCTGACTGGGCTCTCTGCTGAATGGATCTTGCTTGGGGTGCCTCAGAGATGGCAATGGGGTAGCAGGTGTTCAGATTCATAAAGAGCCTTGACAGGAATTAGCAGCTGAGAATTCCAATGGCGAGGAACTGGAAACTGCTAGTCTTCTGTAAAAACAGGCTCAGAACTGGCTCAGCATTGCTTCTGCTGTATTCTGCCAGTCAAAGCAAGCACAGCCAGCCCAGATTCAAGAGCATGGAGGACTAGACTGCAGCTCCCGATGAGTACACATCCAGAGCAGGAAGGAACACGTACTGACTCTCTTGGGAGATACTCTGCCATAGCTTAGACGTCCCAGCCCTCAACACTCCCAGCTAAATCTGGAGCAGAGAACTTCTCGGGAGACTGTTCTGTGTTACAGGCCAAAATCTTTTATGTAGAAAAACTGTCACTGAAACAGGAGGGAGGTACAAGGTCCCACCTGCCCCACCTGATATAAAAATATACAGTATATATGTGATACTGCACATAGATTCCAAAAGTGCACCATTTACTTTGAATGCTGAATCTTGGACATCTCCTCTGTTGCAAATAGGACAGCTCCACTAAATCCAAGCCCTCCCTCCTCCCTCAGTCTAGGCACAGGCAATATGAATGGCAAGGACAGAGAGTCTATCTGGCTTAGGAGACTCCCTGAATAGGGCCTGTGTGTCCCTGCCAAGGAGAGCTGTCATCTCTGGTCATCAGTGAATATACTCTGCAAGAAGGAACAGTGTACTCTTGTTTTAAGAGAATTGGAGACATTAAGAAATATTTGCCCCTTGGGCCTAGAGCAAACATTAAATACAGTTATTGGCAAAAAAGATATTTTTTTGAAAAAAAACCGTGCTTCTAAAGAGAGATCAGCTATTTTGTTATTCTTTTTAAAAAAATTCAGCTTGAAATCCAAAAGGATTTATTCGTCTTAAAATATGGGAATAAAAATTAAAGCTGCACCACATAGGGTTCTTTCCTTTGGATGTGGAGATTTTTAGCTCTTGTAACAATTTTAAAATAATTGGCAGTCAGTTTTATAACTGCCTCTTTAAACACTTTCTGGAATAAAAAGGGCATAGGTATACAATATTTGGCACGTGTTATTGAAGCTAGTCTTTCTTTTGCCATTTTCAAATTAGGTCAGATATCCTTTATAAGGATAAAATGGGATAATACATGCAAAGATAAACTGTGTTGGTTTTGTGTCCCCCTCAAATCTCTTCTGGGTTTTGATGTTTCGAGTCAAATGTGGTCGGAGAGGCTTCCAGCCCCTGGTCTCTGTGTCCTTTCCTGTCCCCCCATCTCCCTGCGTGGACCCTGACGTCTGCACCCGGCTTCTCTGCAGGTGCCCACTGGCTGGTGATGACATTCTGGCTTGTTGCTCAGCAGAGTGACATCATCGACAGCACCTGCCACTGGAGGCTGTTCAACCTGCTCGTGGGGGCCGTGTACATCCTCTGCTACCTCAGCTTCTGGGACAGCCCTTCTAGAAATAGGATGGTCACGTTCTACATGGCAAGTGGCAGTTTTCTTTATCCTAATTTTTACAGCATATACAGCAAGTGGGGTGTATGTGGGTGTGTGTGGGGGGTGTGTGTGTGTGTGCACCAATGCACACTTATCTCTTGAAAAGGAATAGCTTAGTTTAAGAAAAATTCTTAAGGAAATTATAGTCTTGAACAGAGATGACAGGCTTTGAAAATAGTAACCCGATCTGCAGCTGTGACCCTGCATTCAATGTGGCAACAACTGAGGCATATTTGGTGAGGTCTTCTCTACATTAGCCCACCTGCTGAATATCATTACAATTCAACTGTATTATATCATATACTCAATGTCTTTGTTAATCAACTACATTTTTATCAGTGGTTTATGATTAAGATCCAGGCATG
The DNA here is from genome assembly GCF_009828535.3 of Hylobates moloch. Lineage (NCBI taxonomy): Eukaryota > Metazoa > Chordata > Mammalia > Primates > Hylobatidae > Hylobates > Hylobates moloch. Next base: position 121,490,828 of record NW_026652283.1, read on the forward strand.
GCCCTAGAGAGTATCAGAAACACAAAAGTGGCCTAATACTTCTTCAGATTGCTTTGAGTCTAGTAGAGCTTTCTTCCTATTTAAAAAAAATTATATTTGGTAAGTAAGTAAGCACCCAAATAACCAAAATCAGACAGAATGTGGCTAGATGCCAGGAGAGAAAAAAATGTCTGGGACTCATAGGAGTAGCTGCCAGCATCACCTCTCATCGGGATGACCACAGACACTTTTGGCTGGACCGTGGAGGTTGAGCTGGATTATAAAAGGCAAATGAGAGAAAATACAATGACGTTGGCGGGGGCATGGGTTTTAGAGTCAGAAAAACATTCACTGGAGCCCAGCTCTGCTGACTGCTACCACCAGCTGGCTTCAGCCAAGAATTTCAACTGTCTGAACCTACTTTTTCATGCACACACTAGGAATAAGTCACCCCCCTCTCAGTGTTCCTGTGAAGATTAAATAAGATCTACATACTTTTCAGGGTTCCTATAAAGACCAAATAAAATAATAAACATAAGTAGCTGGCACAAAATAACCCATAAATTGTGGCCATTATTAATATGAAAATGTGAGACTTTTGTGGGAGGAGTCAGGCATTCCAGGGTAGAGACCTGGGTGAAGGTAAAGGCAGGACGCAGCTCCTGTCCAAGAAATGGGAGCGTCCTAGACACCTGCTGATTTTAGGACCCATATGGCACAGTGACCCCATAGGCTATGGAGTCAGACAGAGCTCACAGCACTTGCGATGTTGGACACATCACTAAGCCTCACCAACCTCAGCGTCCACATCTGAACGCCGAGCATAATAATAGCATGCATGTTGTAGATAGGTTCACGTGTGGCAGGGCCCAGGTCGTGCATAAGCAGCCTCCCAATCAACATGATCCCCAAGTGAACAAAGTGGAATACTGATTTTCTCATCCAATTTGCTGAAGTGGCTTATTCAAAGGTGGACACCCCGTCTGCCAATGCCCAGATAAGCAGGAGCTCAGTAAGGAGGAGTTTGACACCTGCCACCTTGTTTGCTTGCATTTGTCACACTCACACCTCAGTTGCCGTGTCATCTCCCAGGAGTTTGAGGGGTATTAGAGAAGGAAAGAAAGCAAATCCTTAATTCTTCCCAGCTATCTCATACAGTCACTAGATCACTGAGTCAAGAGTGATTAAATAGGAAAAGCAGAAGTCAGACACCATTACATTTGGAGTGAGATCTACCACAGTGGGACGAGCGTCCTTATCTCTCTCCCTGTGAACAGACCCATCCAGGCCGGGCAGTCGTAGCCCAGGGGCTTGGATGCCTGCAGCATGTGATGGGGAACATGGGCTTTAGGACTTGGTGCCCAACCAGCTAGGGCTTGATGCCAGGATCTTTCAGTTCTGAACTGTATGAGAGTCATCGGAGCTCCCCCGCCCCCACACCCAGTTTTTGCATCTCTGAAATGGTTGTTGCTAGGATTGACAAGGTGGTGGATAGAAAGCCAAGAGCCTGGTACCTGGCACAGGTAGGTAGATGTAGATGCTCTGAAAGATAAATAAATAATTTATAATAAATGAAACAGACATCGGGGGCAAGAAAGGAGAGCAAGAAGGAAAGGAGGAAGGAAGGGAGGGAGGAAGGAAGGAAGGAAGGAAGGAAGGAAGGAAGGAAGGAAGGAAGGAAGGAAGGAAGGAGGAAGGAAGGAAGGAAGGAAGGAAGGAAGGAAGGAAGGAAGGAAGGGAAGAGGAAGGAAGTGGAGGGTAAAGATAGCCAATATCGCCATAAAGAGGTGAAATAACACATAACTCCCAGGATAACCTATTAAACTACTGACATTTCAAGAGTGCCTGTCAGTCACATTCTAAGGTAGGGCTGCAACCATGAAACTGAGGAAAAGGCGGAGATGACAGGTGGGCATGCTCGCTCCACACTGCACCACGCACACTGCCCAGACCTGAGTCTGGGCCCCTTCCTGTGCCAGGCAGTGCTGGGCAGCCCTGGCTCCGTGGCATGGGCCATTCAGAGTGCGAGGCAGCCTCTCCCACTGTCCTCAACACCCCCAGCTAATCTCCATTGATCCAATGTGCTTGAGTGGCCAGCACCTGAAGCCAGGGCCTCTGGGCAGGTTAGCGATGCCCAGACTGTGATCTTGGAAGCCTGGGGCCACAATGCAGTGGACGCACTGGGGGCGCCACTCCCTGAGATGTGCACCCTGCTGGCACAGACCTGTGCTGCCATCCGAAAGCATTACCTTCTGCAGAGGGTGCCGGGACCCGCACAGCCCCAGCCTTCGAGACAGCAGCTCACACAGGAAAGAGGCTGCCAGACCCCAGGTCCTGCGTGGGCCCCGGAAGAAGCTGCAATTCCTGTCTGGAAGCCCCAGCCTTGGGCAGCACAGCCCAGGGCCAACCCAAGCATCACCCACCTATGTTGAGCCTATTCCTGGGCCACTGGAGAGTGTACCACCCCCACATCCCTTCAAGTAGGAACATAAGGTGTTTCGTTTTTGCTTTTGTTGTTCTGAGACAGAGCTCGCCCTGTTGTCCAGGCTGGAATGCAGCAGTGCCATCACGGCTCACTGCAGCCTCCACCTTCTAGGCTCAAGTGATCCTCCCACCCCAGCCTTCCGAGTCACTGGGATCACGGGTGCATACCACCATACCTGGTTAATTTTGACACTTTTTCGTAGGGCCCTTAACCAACAGACCACCGCCTGGCAGGGGTTCAGAGGTTTCTGCTGGAAGGATCTGGCAGGGGCTGGGGGCTGGGAGCCTCCAGTGCAGCTGGGCCTCAGCCCTGCTGGTTGTCAGTGGCACTCAGGGCGGCTTTTCTAAAGTAGACATTCCCAGGCTCACCCTCAGAGATTCTGCCTCAGTAGGTCTGAGTGCGTCCTGGGAATCCGTGTCTGGAGACAGCCGCAGGTGACACTATGACCGGCCTAGCTCAGGAGCTACTCACCTGTCCTCACCTCCTGCTCAGAGGCGGAAGCCTGCCTCTCGATCACTTCTGAATGTAATAGAAGACCCGGGCTCACTTCTTTCACCCATCATGGGTTTATTCACATCAGCACACATTCAGCTTCCTCCTGTGCTGAAAATGGAGTTAGACACCACAGTGTGAGAGGGCCATGTCTCAGTGGCCACAAAGACATAGGCAAATCCATGCAGCCACTGTGATCAAAGAAGTGACGCTATCAAAACCCTACAGGACACGAGAGGCAGAGCCTGGGAAAGTCAGGGAAGGGATTACAGAGGGGACCTTTACGAGGTGCTGTGTGCTGAGCAAGGTTCACCTGAAGAAAAGGTGTGGAGGGCGCTAGGACATTTCAGGCAAAGCTGCAGAAGTAACGGAGAGACCCTGGAGTGTCTGGAGATCCACAGGAAAGTGAGTGCCCACAGCATCAGAGGGAAATAATGCCCTGCCCTAGTTAAAAGCAATGAAAACAGGTTGCACGGAATCTATCGCCATAGGGAAGAGCCCTGCATGAACTGAATCCACCTTCAAGTTGTGCAGAGGTGACAGGGCTTAAAAGGGAGAAAAAGGGAGGAAGGAGGAGGAACATCCAGGGGCTTTCGCAGAGACAGGGAAGTGGAAATTTACAAAAAGCAGGAAAGTGGGATCGTAAATGTGAGTGTGCCATCTGCGTTTGTTCATTGGCGCTTGTCACTCGTTGGGAGCAGAAACAAATTTCTCATTTCTTTATGACAGGAGGCAGGAGTCAGTCCTGTTAGAGCAATGCACCCACCAGGCTTGGAGTTTGTATTTAAACAGATGGCTCTTGGGTCCTTGAGGAGACAGTTCTGGGTAATAGAAGATGTATATCTCAGAGCGCAGCAGAATGATTTGCAATTGCAAGCTTTCTAAAGTAACTGCTCGGAAAGGAAGTCCAGGGTCCTATCCGCCCATTACCAAGTTTTGGCTGGAACAAACAGTACATTCTTCTGGCAGCATTGCACTTTCTTAGGCAGGAACTTAAAGGAGACTGAGGTCAGCATTGTAGGGGTGAGGCCTTGAGCTGCTGGAAACTCGGTCAGTGTTTGTTCAAGTCTCCCTGTGTAGGGAGGTGAGGGGAATCATATGTGCTCTCTCTGGAGTTCTCGTTGGCCAGGGTTGAAGACTCATGGAAAAGAAGGCTCAGAGGAGCCTGACTGGAGTTTGGTTGAGGAGAGACTATTTGTCAGTGGAATGTCCTTTGGGGAGGGCATGCTGGAAGATGACCCCAGAAAGGAAAATTTGGGCTAAGTGGCGAACAGGACCATCTGCTCTGTTGAGTAGTAGGGACTGGATCCTGAAGTTAAGGTGGGGCTGTTTCAAGGTGCCTCGGGGAGGAATGGCAAGCTGTAATCTCTGAGTGAAGTGGGTCGCCCCGACATTGGTGTGAAGGAGAGATTTCAGAAAGAGAATGAACATAGGGGTTGCCAAGACAGGAGGCATGGGGCCAGAACCACGAAAATGGCGGGAAAGACAGGAGGCAGGTGATGGAGTTGGGACAAACTTAAGAATCTGAACCACCAGAACCACACAGCTGAGGAGTAGGGAGAGAAAGGCGCCTTCTGTACTGGCTGCTGGCCAAGGCACTTAGTACACAAACCCTGCCCTTTGCACCCAGAGGGACTGGGAGAATGGACATTCGTAGGATTATGAAGCAGCTCCCCATAATTTTTTTTATTTCTCTCCTTAGTTGAATTTTTGAGAGTGAAAAATGAAGCCAATGAATAGCCGTGGCTAATCTTTTGAAGAGTTTTAGCAAATCAGCATATAATTTAAGTGTTATTTTAAAATAAATAACATACACAGTATTTAAATATATCGTCTTTGAATTATGTCGAGTTCGTTTACTTATTTTAATGAAGACATATATTTTTATATTTAAAAATTGGAAAGCAAAGTTAATAAGCCGACCCAGATGGGCGTACAAAGAGCCTTCCGGACCATCTGCCATTTTGACCAGCTGTAGCCACGGGGCCAGGCTCCTTTGTCAGCCTGCGAGCTCCCGTCTCCAGCTGCCACCTGGTGGCCACAAAGCAATTATTTTAAGGAAACAAAACCCTAAAGTTCTTTGAAAGTTTGTGACCCTAGCTCCCTGGAATTCAGTGGCATCATGAGCTGCGTAGCTGTCTTTAAATATAACACTAATGCGTGCCGGCAGTTAGCATGAGGATGGAGAAATATGCAAAGTAGAAAATAAAAGTTTCCTCTCAGCCCAGACTGACTCTCTAAAGGCAGCCCCACAGCCATTGGAGGGATGCCCTTACATTTCCTGGGCCTTTATGATTCTGCAGACACTTTAATGAGCCACCATTTGCCAGAGAAGGTCTCAGTGGGACATAGCCCTGCTCCTGGATAGGCCCCAGCAGCCTGGAGTCTCCAGTGGGCACTCAGGTTGGAGGTGGGGGGGAGCCGCTGCAGACACATGGGACGGGGTGGTCCCTGGGCAGTGTGCACCTGTCGAGGTGTGGTGCCCTCCCTGGGTCCCGCAGGTCATGCTGTTGGAGAACGTCATCCTGTTGCTGTTGGCCACTGACTTTCTCCAGGGGGCGTCGTGGACCAGCCTGCAGACCATAGCTGCTGTCCTGTCTGGATTTCTGATTGGTAAGTCCCAATGTCACCTTCTTATCTGCATCCCCTCCCCGGTCAACTTTTTTTTTTTTTTTACAATGGGCTCAAAGGGCAGGAAACTGAGTTCAGACATGATTAACTGGAGACCAAGGAACTAGTCTCACTGCGCTGTGGGTGACAGAGCCGTCCCCATCAGAGCATGAGATACTAAGCTCAGCCTCACCTGCCTTGCTCGACTCTGCTCAGAACCTCACGCAAAGCTGGGGCTGTCCCTCTCTACCCCAAAGCCCTTGTCCTCCCCGGAGCTTCCTGCAGGGTTGAGGACGTGCCTCCCCTCTCCCCTCCCACCTAGGGGAACTCCTCGGATCTTCCTGACATGGCACCCCCTGCAGCCCATAGGCAAGCACCCTGGGAAGTGGGTGCCCTAGCAGTGGAGGAGAGGACGGTGAGGCACAGAGGAGGTTCAGTCCCCGAAAGAGCCAATGGTTTGTAAAGATACAGCTGAGATTCAAGCCCAGCTCCAATGCAGGCCTCAGCACAGGCCTGGCACTGTCATCAGCGGTGTTTTATGAATGCATGGCCCCAAGGTCTGTGTCGTGCCCACAGTGATGACCTCGCTTCCCAGATGGGCATGAGTTCTGCAGGGATTCCGCCCCCCACTTGAAAGGTGCGGACACCAGCCTCCTCTCCCAGCACAGCAGGCTTCCACCACTGTCATTCTCAGGCCTGCGGTGGGACCATCAAGGCCACCACCTGCACATCTCATGTGGGGCCTCATGCTTCTGCAACATGGGCCAGGACAGAGATTCCCCAGTCCTCTGCAACAACTCCTGCCCTCACTCCAAAGCCTGCTTTCTGTCACCCACACTCTGAAGAGGTGCCTGGAATTGGCCTTGGGTTCTCTTCTTGCTCACAGCAGCTGGGGGTTGGACGAGGCCTGTGTGAGTGGCCTGGACCTGGGAAAGGAATGACCTGGACACAAAGCACTTAGTGAGATGCAGGGGCTGTTCACGGGTCAGGGAAATGTCATACACCGTGGCCTTGTAACAAGAATTTGAGAGACACAGACCACCCTGGGTTTCAGCTCTGTCCTTCTTCATGAGACGTCACGGGTCCTCACTTCTTCCAGCTTCAGGTAGTTGAGACAACCCCCTCTTTTTCAAATCAAACTTTTTAGATAATTGTAGTTTTAAGAAATAACACAGAGCTCCCTGTACCCATTACCGGGTTTTCCCCCAGTGGTAACATCTCGCAAAACAGTGGCACAACATCACAGCCAGGATCTCCACGTAGTATGTCAAGGTGCAGGCAGAACCCTTCCATCACCACGAGGACCCTTCATGTGGCCCCCTTCCTCTCGCCCCTGCCACCTCCTTCCCTCCTGGCAACCATTCTTCTGTTCTCTGTTTCTGTTATTCTGTCACTTGGAGAATGCTTTGTGAAAGTACCACACAGTGTGTGCACCCTGGGGATTGGTCTTGTTCACTTGGCGGAGCTCTCCCAAGAGCCTCCCAGGTTGCTGTGTGTCAGCAGCTCCTTGCTTTTTATGGCTGAGTCACATCCCATGGTTTGGACGGACCACAGCTTGTTTCATCATCGACCCGTGGACAGGCATCTGGTTCATCCTTTTTAGAATAATCATTTGAATAGCAGAGCATTGATTTCTAAGCTGCGTGTGTGGATAAATGGCCTATGGGAAACCGAGGACTTCGGGCTGCCCGGGTGAGAAGCACCACTCTCGCCACATTGCATCGTGAGCTGGGTGTCCCTGGCAAATTCCAAGCAATCCTCCCGTCAGGGAGGGGCCATGTGACACTTGGAATGAAGGGCCCTTGCCAGCCGGGAGGTCTAACAACTCATCTAGATTTTCCAGTTCACGGGAGGTATAGCTGAGTCCTGGGGGCACAGTGTGCTGGGAGGGAAAAATGTCCCCTCATCTACTTTCTGGATTTTAACACTGATCCAAAAAAGATGTCCCACACCACTCCGAAAACCTGTCACACTCCTGGGAGTGGATGTCTGGTTTCCTTCCCGTTCCACTCCAGTGAGAAGATATGTTCACGGCCAGTATGCTAGCCCACGGCACAGCAGGAGGGAAGTGAGCGGGGAGCCCATAGCCACAGGCAGCACCCAGCACCCAGGTGGCCGCCGGTTCACAGCCCCGTGCACCGCTCCTCCTCCGGCCTCTGATGGAGCTGCCAATCCCCTGACTCCTAGGTGACCCTTGGGAATCCTCGGCAGGAAGATCGAACACAAATTATAGTCCAGGGAGCACAAGCTTGCATCCAGGCTCCTCCCCTTTTCCTTCCATCCTGGGACCAATATTCATTGAGTACCAACTGCATGCCAGCCTGGGGATGCCACCAAGAACCCCCAAACCACATGGCCTCTGGAAAGTCTGTGTTCACTGAATAAGTGTGCCCAGGACTTCTGTGATCAGGGATCTTTGTTCATCTTTCCTGGCCTTGGGTGGCTGCTTGTAAAAGAAGACTGACAATATGTCCCTCACCGGGCAATTGTGAGAATTCAAAACAGTGCAGAAATTGGCTGAGCAGGGCCTACTGCAGAGGTTGCACTGAACATGGAGAAAGCCCACCTCCCTTTCCCAGCTTTGAGCCTGGCCACTAACCAGCTGCTTGATCCGGGTCTCCCAGTCCCCCAAGACACAAGAGAGGATTTGGGGGTGGGGGTGTCCTTCAGGGGGTCTTTCTAGCTCCGTCATGCTGCAATCTCCTGGCCTTCTCAGACATTACTTCAGGTTTTGTGCTGTTTATAATGAGCACCCTGAAACCAGGCACTTTATCCAGTACAACAGGAAACTGGAAATAACGTGGGAGGCTTACTGGAATGCTCTGTTAAAGAAATTATTGCAGCAGTCAACACTTCTGATCAAAATAAATTAAACTGACAACAATGTGATTAAGATGTTTATGCACAAAGGAAGTGTTGTTGTTGTTCATGGAAATTCCTTGATATGGGGTTTTTGATGAATCTGATTAACCTCTGTTTAGGTCTGACTTGTTTTTGAGGTTATTTCTTATGCCCTCCCTTCCCCCAGCTTTGTAACCCATCAACCACTGTATTGACCATCGAATTTGCAGCGTATGGTCCAGTTACTTGAAAGTAGAATGCTTATTTCTACCAAACATTTTGTACATGTGTGTACACACACACGCATGCATGAATGCACACTCACATGCACACACATGTAGATGACTGAACTGGAGCTGCCCTCAAGACAAAAGCATAGAATCAATCGGATTTAAGCCTTGTTATTCATGTTTAAGTTTAGAAACATTTACAGCTTGTAGAAGCTGGAACCTACTTAAATTCCCCCTTAATATCCAGTTCTGAGGCTCCAACAAGAGTCCTATTTTGGATCCCAAATTATCTTGCTCTACACAAAAGGGCCAGAACCTGAAACTGCACACCACAGGGAGGATGCAGACTTCAAAGAACATAAACTTGTGGTCTTTTTGTTCTTTTTCAGGCAGTGTCTCACTGGTAATTTATTACAGCCTGCTGCATCCAAAATCCACAGACATCTGGCAGGGCTGCCTAAGGAAGTCCTGTGGCACTGCAGGAGGTAATAAAACAGAGAGAAGAGCTTCTCCCAGGGCCGCGGCTCTAGCTGGGAAGAGAACCGAGAGCTCAGGCTCATGCCAAGGGGCAAGTTATGAGCTAACCATTTTGGGGAAGCCCCCTACCGCTGAGCAGGTCCCCCCAGAGGCTGGACTGGGGACCCAGGTTGCTGTGGAGGACTCTTTCCTCAGTCATCACCACTGGCTGTGGGTGAAACTTGCCCTAAAAACGGGAAATGTGTCTAAGATCAATGCCGCCTTTGGAGATGACAGTCCTGTCTATTGTCTACCTGCATGGGGGTTGACTCAACAGGACGACCTGCAGAGGAAGGCCCTGTCTGCCCAGCAAGAGCTCCCATCCTCATCCCGTGACCCCTCAACCTTAGAGAGTGGCTCTGCATTTGAAGGTGTCCCTAAAGCAGAGGCCGACCCATTGGAAACCTCAAGTTACGTATCTTTTGCCAGCAATCAGCAGGATGAGGCACCTACCGAGAACCCAGCAGCCACTCAGGGGGAGGGCACCCCAAAGGAAGGAGCCGATGCTGTTTCTGGGACACAGGGGAAGGGGACAGGTGGGCAGCAGACAGGAGGGGAAGGACAGCAGAATTCCACGTTGTACTTCAGTGCCACCGAAGAAGTGGCCACATCCTCACAACAAGAAGGCAGCCCAGCTACTCTGCAAACGGCCCACTCTGGAAGCAGCCTGGGAAAGAGCAGCCCTGCCCAGCCTGCGTCACCCCACCCAGTGGGCTTGGCACCCTTCCCCGTCACCATGGCCGACATTAGCCCCATCCTAGGCACAGGCCCATGCAGAGGCTTCTGCCCCAGTGCAGGCTTCCCTGGAGGAACCCTCAGTATCTCAGAGCTGGAGGAGCCGCAGGAGCCCACAAGGGACCTAAGTCACCATGCAGCTGTTGGTGTGTGGATGTCATTGCCACAGGTGAGGACTGCCCATGAGCCATGCCTCACGTCCACCCCTAAGTCTGAGTCTATCCAAACAGACTGCAGCTATAGGGAACAGATGAAGCAAGAGCCGAGTTTTTTCATCTGACCACAGTCATGGTGGGACAAGACAACAGGCTGACAAACCAAGCTGTTCATTTGGTGCCGTGAGAAGAGAAATCCCACTTCTGACACCTGTGTCCTTGGGCACATCACTGTCACCTCTAAATCTCCATCTGCATCCCTGAAAAATGAGGAAACAGGGCTGGATGATTTCACAGGTCCAATGTAAACATCACAGACCCCACCCATGCATAGGAGAGACTCGAACACACTTTAGAGGAGGAGAAAGAGATTCCAGTCAAAATTGTCTGCTGCCTTTTATGAGCTATAAGTTCCCTTATTTTATCTTTTTGCTGTGGCTTCTAGGAAACACAAAGGTAAAACCTAGATTCCTATTTTATTTGAGGTTCTTTTTACAATTAGCTTTGCCTCACACTTAGTGGTTATGAATCTCATTTTAATATATTCTAACTGCATTATGTTATGAAATCTCCTGGTAAGATATTTTGAATGCTTTCTGGGAGTAGATAAGGCCTGTGTGCTTGTAATAACTAACATAACTGAAAGTGCAAATGTCATTCTAAGATTCCCATATCTTTTGGTTAGGGGACAATATTAGAGCCTTTAAGAAGGAAGGGTAGACTCACTTAGCTCCGCCTCACCCATGCTAAGGGCACATGCACACATTTTCTGCAATTCGCCCTCAGACCATCAGCATCCTCCTGGCCAGCCGCATAAATGTATTTTTCTGTGAAATGTGCAGCTCCCCTTCATGCAGGCTGGCCAGCCAGGAGTTCCCTTCCAGCTCCCACTGCTGCTTTCCACCCCATCTCCTTTGTCTCCAAGCTTTGTTCCCACTTCCATTCGATGTGAGACACTATCCATGATTTAAGCCCATCCAACGAGAAGGGAGCAAACGTCCATTCCTCTCGCACTCTCCTTCACTCTGACTCCTCCACTCTAAAGTGTTCTTTGTGGCTACGTATTTCCATCATTTCTTTAAGGCTTCCTTTGTAGCTGATTAAGGAAGTCCAGTCATAAACCGTCTCAAAGAGAAAGGCACACAGAGAGCTGGATGCGATTTAGGGATGGGATTTTTGTTTTGTTTTGGTTTGGTTTGGTTTGTTTCATTTGTTTATTTGTTGAGACAGGGCCTCTCTGTCACCAAGGCTGGAGTGCAGTGGCACGATCATGGCTCACTGCAGCCTCAACCTCCAGGGCTTAAGCAATCCTCTCGCCTCAGCCTCTCGAGTAGCTGGGACTACTGGCAGGTGGGCACCCTGCCCGGCTACATTTTTGTATTTTTTGTAGAGACAGGTTCTTGCCAGGTTGCCCAGGCTGGTCTCCAACTCCTGAGCTCAAGCGATCTGCCCAACTCGGCATCCCAAAGTGCTGGGATTACAGGCATGAGCCACCGTGCCCAGCCAGAATGGGTAGTTTTTATTCTCTCCAAACACTTTTGGATTAGGGTGCAGTATTAGAGCTCTAAAAAGGAACAGTAGAATAACTTAGCTCTGCCTGACACGTACTAAGGGCATGATGCTCTCTGAGGCCCTGTGGACCAGCATGGGCTTCTCAAATGGCTTCCTCACTTCATGCCTCCAGAAAGCATATTGCCCGGTGATGAAAAGGATCAGAAAATACACATTATACTTATTAGAGAAGACTAATAAACGGACACTTCACTCAAAACTGCTTGCAGAGCACCTACCGAATGCTAGTCACTAGGATCACAGAGCTACACAGAAGAAGTGTGACAGGTGCCCACGGCGTCAGTGGGAGAAGCAGGTGAGAGCTTTATGGAGTCCCCTCTGAGACGGCTTCAGGAACCCACGGCAGGTCAGCTTAACAAGGACATGACTGTCATCTTCAGTGACCCGACACTCTTCTGTACAGGAGAGATTCTGTTTTCTTCCTGCAGCTTCTTATGAGCCATGAGGAAACTCCTTAGGGCTCCAGACAGGATCTTTAAGACAGAGTTACCCAAAGGTGGACAAAGCTGTCCCTGGAGACAAGTGCATAAAGCCAGAACAGCCCCTTAGTGAAATGACTAAGAAGGAACCTCGAGGACTACAAGATGCAGCAGAAAGTGACTTTCCAGGTCCTGACCTGGAGCTTCAATGGCTGGACATGGGTAGCAAGGAGGCACAGCAGGTGGAGACATTAAGGTCTGTTCCAGGACTTTTTCCATTTTTTTTTTTTTTTGGTAGAGATGGCGTTTCATCATTTTGACCAGGCTGGTCTCGAACTCCTCACGTCAGGTTATCCACCCACCTCAGCCCCACAATGTGCTGGGATTATAGTCATAAGCCACTGTGCCCATCCCATTTTCTACTATTGAGAAGAAGGGAAGAACCAGAGAATGAAAACCAGTGCATCGGGAGAGACCTGAAGACGAGCATGTCGGCTCCCTGCTCTCATGCAGCCTCTGTGGGTTAGGTTTTGCAGTTATCCACAATAACCAGCCTTGAGTATCCATGACGCTTCACCCCAGGAGATCTCACGCCTCTGCCAGTGGAAGGACACAGAGGACCTCAGTGGGGATGGAAGAAGAGCCTTCTCCTTGTCACCAGCTCCCAGGACTGAATACTCACTGCTGTCTTGGGGAGAAGGGACTCGGTGGTGCATTGGACCTCACTAGCCCCCGCCTGGATCTTTGTGGCTGAGCCCATGGAGCACGACCATGACATTTGGAGACAGCTGTGCTAATGCCCTTCAGACAAAGACCACCAGGAACCCCCTGTAACTGAACCAGTTGGGTTTATGACTCTTCTCAGCAAAGAAGCACTCACCCCGTGGGGGACTGTGAGGCCGCTCAGTGAAAGGAGATTGGAAAGGACTTACAGGATTTGGGCTTTGCTGGGTGAATCTGGGGAGGGTCTAGGGAAGCCGGGTCTACTCAGGGTTGGGGGCAATGCTGTGACCCAGTATTGCAGTCAGTTGCATCTGTAGGGCGGGCCTCGAGCAAGCATAAAGCTGTCAGGGGTAAAGAAGCAGTCATCACTCACTTAGTGGGAAAGGGGGGGCCTAATGTTTTGTGGCTGCATGGTGACCTTTGGTCTTGCTGTGTCACGGTCGCCAGTGGCCGCGTCAGAGGCTTCTCACAGGGGTGTCCTGTGAGAAGCTTTGTGGGCAACAGGAGAACACCAGGGCCAGCCTTAAGCATCAGATCAGGTCCCAGAGTTCGGGGACTGCTCTTTTCTTCATCAGATTAGGGGTGGTTTTGTAGATGTTTGGTAGCCTAAATATTAGCTATTGGATCACAACCAAAACAGTAGCTTTTCCTGAGTCCCAGCGGCGGGTCACTCATCCTCCATCAATGTCTGGACCCGAGTTTGCATTTCAGCCCATCCCGTCCTTAGTGCAGAGCAGACCTCATGTAGACCGGCTGCATTTGTCCACAGCGTACACTGACGTCTGGAGACAATAGATACAGCCGTGTCTATCACAGAAGCCCAAGGTCACATAACCATGACCCACCTGCCCGAGGGCGAGGCTGAGCCAGTGCAGATAGCCGGATGCTCCTCACAGGCTGGCAGAAAGGACAGGGACCAGCCCTGCCCATGCTGTGCCACGTCCAGTGCGTGAGAAGCTCCCGCTTGAGTCACCACATCTGTCCCGAGAAAGGTACGACCTCCTCCTTTCCCTGACAGAGGGAGTATGGGAGGCAAAGCCATACTCGTGGGAGAACTCTCCAAGTCCACAGTGAGCAGGGCGCAGATTCTCCCCGTATTTCCACCCACTCACCCTCCATTTCCACCAGATTCACCCTCCTTCCCCACCCAACCACCCTCCATCCCCACCCTTCCCACCCACTCACCCCCATTCCCACCCACTTACCCCCCATCCTCACCCTCTCACCCTCCATCCCCCCCACTCGCTCTTGTCCCATCCACTCACCCTGCATCCCCCACCCCCACTAGGTCCTTTCCAGCCTCCCCCGCCATAAAACTGTGCGCCCTGAAAGATCGCTCCTCGCCTCAGGGACTCCTCCCTCCACTCGCCCGCCGTGTCTGCCCTGACTTGGTGCTGCGGAGATCCACCCTCAAGCAAACACCAGGGTACTTGTGGGCCGCTCTCCTGGGCTGCAGCCTTCTCCTGTCTCTGTCTCCTCTTCTGATGCCTCTTCCTCAGGAGGTGGCCGTCACCCACAACTTCACAATGGCATTTCCCCTCAGAGCATTGATCATCTGTCTGCTGTGGCAGCTACCAGGTCACTTCTCTTCATTTTTTAAGTCCACGTCACTTCCCTCTTGCCCCGTGCAGGTACCCCTCTTATGCCCTACGCCACGGACTGCACGGCATTGCTGTCTCTACCAAAACCAGGGAACCTCTGCTAGCCAGGACCTGTGGGAAATTAGGCTTGATTTAAATGAATGTTTCCATACCGGTTATAAGCTCCTTAGGGCAGGAAATTTTGTTCAACTCTCTGTCCCCTTGAGACCCTGCTTGATAAATGGCTCATGGCAAGCACTCTTACCGTGGAATTCGATTTCCAGGCTTTTCTGAATGACTCAGGATTTTACCTCCAGAAGCAAAGCTTCTGAACCCCCATTTTGTAGGCAGGTGTTTGTGGAAACATTTTCACTCCCTCCCCTGTCCTCTGTAGCGGAGAACTCTGACGTCTCAGAACATGGCCGCTTCTCTCTTCCCTGCTCGAGGGAGCTGTTGACAAAGTGTGGAGTTGAGTTAGCAAACCCAGGAGGAATGGCAGGGCTCTCCGCCTGCGGCTGCAGCCCTGAGGGCGGGAGTGCGGCTGCTGTCGGCCCCCAGAGAGAGTGCTCGCCGCCCTTGGTCCCCCGTATCTGAGCTGTGCTGTTGATAAGGACTGCAGCCAACCCCCGGTGACCTGGCAGGAGAAGACACGTGTCCTGCCCTTCTGCTAGGACCACCAGCATCGGCCAGACCTAACCAACGACGTGGAGTTTCCATGCAGTCTACAAAAATCAGCTCCCATGGCCCGGGGCAGGGCGAAGAGTCAGTCTGGAGGGGAGAACTGAAGACAACTGGCACTGCTACCACGCGGAGATGCCTCGGGGACTTGTCTTACTCGCTGCCAAGCACTTGGCCCCTGCACCTAATGGCCCCCAAGCTGTGGCCTTTTAAAATATGTGTGTCCACTTCTCACAGTTTCCTCTATCTTCATGCATGTGAAAATAAAACTATTTTATGTATCTAGGACTTAGATTCTGGACTGCTGGTGATTGTCTTTCTGTGGCCTTTGCAGGCGCATGCAACATAACTCCTTTAGACACTTCTATTAAGAAGCAGAAAAGTAAGAAGGGAAATTTTACATCTTCTGTCTCCCTATGACAACACAAGAAAGCCTAGAAAAAAATATAATTTTGAGACCCTTTTGCAGTTATCCTATAGGACCAGTGCAACTGAAGAAGAACAAACTATGCCTCCTAATTGAATTATGTTCACTTTTTGAAGATGGATCTATTAATAGCATAAACAGCAGATTGAACTGCATAAAAGCTCATGGGTGTAGAACAGCAAGCATGCATTTTCCGCTGGGGTCTGCATGTCATCTAAGGGGGCTGTGGCTCCAGTCACCTCTACTCACATCCCAGGCTTCCGGGCAGTGGCCAGGCTGGAGGCAGAGGTTGGAAGTTCCCCGAGGGGCAAGTGGAAACTCTGCCATCCTGCCTCACGCATGGCCTCAACAAGCCCAGCTCCCATGGGGCAGGAAGCACACTCCTTCCATGGCGGTGGGTGAGATGGGAGAACGTTCTGTCACACAAGGTCAGTAGCTCCATGTCTGCCCTTTTCCTTCATCTTATGTCCCTGGAACTCATAGCAATAGAAGTTACAGCCACAGAAAGGTCTCACAACAGAGTCACCAAAGGGCCAGATCCAGAAATGGATTCTATACATACCCTGAAGGCTCAGGATTTATGAATCCACAAATAGATTCAATATTCACGTCCTGAAGGGTCTGTTTGTAGAATTCTATTTGACTTACATTTTGAAATTGATAGAGGTGTTCTCCTCCCACTCTACAGAGTTGTCAAGTTCATTGACTGGTGTTTTTGGCCATTGCCCTATTCTTGCCTTCGTTTTGATTCTGTATTCCTTCCTTTCTTCTAAGCTCACTCAGTCCCCCAATTCCTAAAAGTCGGCCATTTTCACAGTACTTGGAAAGGCAGCCAGAGCAACCTGAGAGCTTCATAAAAGGAGGAGATCCAGAAGGCAAGGCCCCTTGAATGAGGCAGGATGTGGGGCCTGGATAGGAAGCCGGAGCTGCACAAATCAGCCCCCACAATCCTTCTCTCCTCCGCCCTTTCCTTTTCAGCATGGAGAAGAGGTTTTGGAAGAACAGCCAAAGGCCTGTCAGGAAGGGCTTGGAGAAGAAAAACCCTCAGCAGTAGCCTCTGGGGAGGGCCTGATACCCGTGAAATGTCTCATTCTGTTCATGCCTGCAAATGGCCAGAGGATGGGTTAACCCATGAAATTGTTGGGCAGAACAATGACTTGTCTGGTTTTCCGTATGACATTCTGCCACACCAAGCAGGGATTTTCACATTCCTTCTGAGCCCTTTCCTGAATCAGCTCTCAAGCTAATGCTGCTGACACTAAGTAGGATTTTTGAAGTACCAAGAAAGAATTTCACTTGAAAACTCAAGTCTGCTTGCTCTCTTTCACACAGACTGTTACAACAGCAAAAACTGCAATTACTTTTATACCAACCTAATACTCGACTGTCCTTCTAAATTTGATTCTACTTTCCATAGGATCTGGAATGGCCAACTGTCCTGCCTTCCCCAGGATGGAGGGATTTCCTGGCTTATGAGATTTTAGTGCCAAAACTGGATGGTCCCAGGACAGTTGGGATGGTTGGTCACCCTAATACCAGTTAGCCATATTCAACCTATCTACTTTCGTATTAGTCATCATGTCAGAAGAAAGACAGTACTTCCTGGTTAAAAAAATCGGAAAGGCAATACAAGCTTATCTAAGTTAGCTGCTATACCACCAAACCCCAACCCCCCAACTGCCACCAGTCCCGCAAAATATCAATTTGACTAATATCCCCCTTGCTAATCATGACTACCAAAGTCAATATAATAGTTAACTTTAAGCTATAGTAATGCCAGGAGTGATCCTGCTCTAATGTCAAAGCTATCATCCAGATTTTAAGTTAACATCTCTCAGGGAGGAAATCTTCCGTGGAAAAATACCATGGAAAAATCCACTACTTTGACCGCACAGATACATTCATTATGGCACAACCATAATTACAACATTGCCTGTCAGGGTTTCCATTATAAATGGGATCTGAATCTTGGTGGAACACAATTCTTTCCAGCTGGAGTGAACCATGGACAGGTTTTCAGACCGTTGGGGATTTTTCTGATTTGTTTACAAATTGGCAAGGCTGGGGTTGGGGGGAAGGGAAAGAGGGGAAGATGAGATTGGGAACAGAATAAGCCATATGGAATTTTGTTCTTAGTGTGCCCTTTAAACTGAAGTAAGAGAACACAAACAAACAAAAAAACAAACAACCAAGACCAGTTAAGGATATCTTTCAGACCCTAAAGTGTTAGATTCAAAGGGACACTTTGTCTTTAAGCTACTTTAAAAGATAGAGCATTTAGAGAAAAGAAGGGAGATTTGTTCTTTCTTCGTTTTTTGTTGCTGTTGTTGTTGTTGTTGTTTGTTTTTCTTCTTATATCTGAAGTTTGGCCAGTACTGAAGACATGAACTTTTTTGGCTCGCTTTGCCTTTGAGGGCAAAGCAAAGAACTGAGGAAAGAGACATGGGAAGTGAGACCTGGGTTCTCTTCCAGGCTCTTTTTCCAGCTAATTCTGTGACCAAAGATAAATGACATAATCTTTCTGAGACTCAGTTTCCCTTTCTGTAAAACAGGGATATTGATCATTGGTCTGGCTAGGTCATGGAATTCCCATGCATATCCACAAAGGCAATGGATGTGAGCTGTCTCATCCATGTGGTAGCAGCCTCCTTTTGGCTTTTCTGGTTTCTCAAGCTGAGTCCCCCAGGTCCCTCCTGAGAGGATGCAGTCACCATTTGCCGTCAGGGGTCGGCTGTTGACTGGGACCAGGGAAGAAGGGCGGCACCTGTACCTTCTGTACCCCCTGTCCTCCCTCCCCGATACTGCCTCACCTGGTTCACCCCAAAGGCAAATGCACACTGTACCCTGAGGAGGGTCAAGCTTGCTTTTGTTGATAGTTTTACAGTAATTATGCCAAAGCCATAAAATCGTCTAAGGAGATTTTGCCTTCATCTGGTGACCTTGGAGGCTTCACAAGGGCAGAAACCTCATGCATGGAATGTGAGATTCTTGTCTTCCCCTCTTACCCCTAGAACTTGTAGGAACAGTGAAGAAAAAGGGATCAATCTTAGTTGTCAGTTTTGTTGTTGTTGTTGTTTGTTTTTTTGTTTGTTTGTTTTGTAGATGGAGTCTTGCTCTGTCACCCAGGCTGGAGTGCAGTGACATGATCTTGGCTCACTGCAACCTCCACCTCCCGGGTTCAAGTGATTCTCCTTCCTCAGCCTCCAGAGCAGCTGAGACTACAGGCATGCACCACCACGCCCAGCTAATTTTTGTATTTTTCGTAGAGACAGGGTTTCACCATGTTGGCCAGGCTGGCCTCGAACTCCTGACCTCAAGTGGATCTGCCGGCCTCAGCCTTCCAAAGTGCTGGGATTACAGGCATGAGCCACCGTGAGTGGCCTGTTTGTTTGTTTTAAGTAACAGCCCTTGCAGAATGAATGATAAACTTCCAGTTAGATCATCAGACCCCACGTTCCATTCTGAAATGTGTTAAGAGTTTTGAGGTCAATACACTTATATTTTTTGCTCCAGCAGTCGAGGAGTCCTGTGACAAACCTGAATAATGGAGTTAGGTGGACAAAAGCCTAAGGTGAATTTCGTAAGGTTATTTTTTAATAACCTTAAACATTTTTACGTTCAGGATTTGTAGTCATTTATTTTCAGTGACTGTCAGCGAAAAGCTTACTCTGGCTTAGTTTTGACTTAGTCTTGAAATAAATGTTCCACGGCCACCTTCTCTCACTTAATTCATGGTAACATTGAGCCGTAATTCTACATTGAAAAAGCCGTTCTTTGTGGAGGTCATCATCACACTGACATCCTGTTGACTCTCATAATAAAGCTGTTCTGCGGTGAGCTAGTGAAATAGGCGTATGACGGAGTTCAGCGCATTTCACGTTCAGGCTTGGCTGTAGGAGAGGCTGGGGCTGCAAGCTCACTAATTCTCAGCCCTGTGGAATGGTGGGACTGACCCTGCACTTAGAGCTGCCCCCAGGCTGGAACCTGGGCTCCCCGGCGCGGCCACCAGGTGGCACTGGCGCCCTCCTTCGCGGACCCAGGCTCCTGCTCTTGTCCTTTCAAGCACAAGCTTGGAGGCCTGATTTTCAATCAGTTGCTTTCAAACGCACAAACGCCAGCAAGGACCCCACCAAGGGGCTTATGAAAAGCTTAGCAGTGCAGGACATTTTGCGTTGTCCCAGCAAGTTGCCTGCCTGCCCTGGTCAGAGAGCTGTGTGTCGGGGTTTATGAAGATAATTAGGTGTTCAGATGCAGTTACCAACTTTCAATAAGAAGCAATACCACAGCTTTTCATGTGCAACAGCAGGTGCCCTTAAAGGCGAAGTCAGCATTGCCGAAGCATCCAGGGCTCTCTGCTTGTTCATCCATGGGCGGGTGGTTACTGTGGGGACGCACACATTAGCCTCCAGTTACTGTTGCCATTAAGGAAAATAAGGTCACCTTCTGTGTCTCTTCAGGGACAATGATTTCTGGAACGGGCCACCAGGGCCACCCATGTTAAGCTCTAAATTCTATAGATCTAGAAAGTGCTTTTCATTTCTGTGAGGTGCCCCTCTCAGACACTGGGACGTTACTCAGTGCTAAAAAGAAATGAGCCCTCAAGCTATGAAAAGACAAGCAGGAAATTTAAACGCATGTTACTAAGTGAAAGAAGCCAATCTGAAAAGGCTGCATACTGTACGATTCCAACTTACCACATTCTAGAAAAGGCAGAGCTATGGAGACAGGAAAAAAAGCAGTGGCTGCCAGGTGTTCGGGATGAAGGAGGGTGAATAGTTGGAGCACAGATGATTCTTAGGATAGTGACAGTCCCCTGTCTGGCACTGTGGCCGGGGATGGATGGCATGGTATATGTGTCAGACCCATAGAACGTGCAACCCCAGAGTGAGCTGTAATGGAAACGATAGACTCCGGGTGATGGTGAAGTGTCTGTGCAGGCTCACGGACTGTAACAAATACACCACTCTGAGCCAGGCATGGTGGCTCACGCCTGTAATCCCAACACTTTGGGAGGCCGAGGTGGGCGGATCACCTGAGGACAGGAGTCCGAGAGCAGCCTGGCCAACATGGCAAAACCCCGTCTCTACTAAAAATACAAAAAAAAAAAAAAATCAGCCAGTCGTGATACCAGGCGCCTGTAATCCCAGCTACTCCGGAGACTGAGGCAGGAGAATCACTTGAACCCGAGAGGCGGAGGTTGCAGTGAGCTGAGATTACCCACTGCACTCCAGCCTGGGCCACAGAGCAAGAGTCCATCTCAAAAAAAAACCCAAAAAACAAATGTACCACTCTAGTGATAACGGAGGCTCCGGAGAGATGGGAGATCTCAGTACCTTCCTCCATTTTGTCTAAACCTATAGCTTCTTTAAAAATTAAAATCTATTTTTAAAATTCTTAATTATGTTGTCTCAGCCATAGACCAAAGCCTATTCTTATCCAGTGAAACCAAGGCCTGTACCTAGTGCTAGAAATACGAGGTCCAGCTCTTGAGCCCAGTGGAAGAAAGTTGCACAATAGCCCAGCATCCCCTTCCCACGGGCTGCTGCGAGGGTCCACGAGGCCCACTCACGAACCCACCAGCACAGGTGTAGCCAGTGACGGGTGCTCTGCACGTGTTTACTCCAATCCCGTGGGTTTGTCTGAAGAGGACCCTGGCTGGGTAGGGGGAAATGAGAAAGGCTCCCAGGTTTTCCGGCCACCCTCCTTGGCGGGGCATCTCCCTCCGATCTAGTCTTGTGATGTACATCAGCACTAAGGTGAAATCAACCTGCCCTGTCCCTGACCAGGTGTGTGACTTCAGCAACTTACTGAACTTTCCAGGGTGAAGTTTCGCTCTCTCTAAGATGAAGGTGGTAACAATGGCCTGTGCCATAAGCTTGTGTGCAGGATCGAGTGAGGGGAGACCCACAAAGCTTCTAGCAGTAACTGGCCCAGATTAAAAGCACAACATGAGTGAACGTTATTTTTCCAGTTGGCAGGCATGTGGGGAAAGGTGAGTGAACCACGAGTTTACTACCTTTGTGACTATGTGTAAGTGACATCTTTCCTCAAAAGCACTTGCAGCCCCCACTCAGCAGCCTTGCTCTGCCCTGTGCTCCCCGGGAGGGGCTTGACCCACAACAAGGACAGGAACCAAATCAAGCTTCCTTTGCCCCTCGCAGGACTGCCTGTCAACCCTTTTGGCAAGAATGCTCAGATTTTCGCAAAGCAAATGTGAAACTCCCACAAAGTCTCTTTGGGTCAAAGGTAAACAGAAAGTCTTAGAATTTTCTTTAGAAAAATAAAAGGTTCCCATTTTTTTCTGGTTCAGAGAGTTCCTGGCGTGCTTCTTCTTGTTTTTCTTCATACTTAGGGACGGCAGAAATGATACATGGCCTCCCCACAATTGAGGGGTGCTCTCCAGTGGACCATGATATATTTACTGAGAAATTTTTAATAAGTAAACCACAGACTTGAACCCATGCACCCTTATAAACCAGCCCGTTCTCATGGGAGGAGTTCAGTTTTTATGGAGCAATACTATGTTCTCATGAGAATTTTATTAGAAATCAGAGACTTGAGATGCATCAAGCAAGAAATTTATGAGGTTACATGGGAACCATCCTTTCATTTTGTCATTCTGGGTTAAATTACTTCTTTGTATTCTGTTGATTTACTCTGTAAATTTTAGTTGTGAACATTGTTCTGAATTTCTCAGCAAATTCAAGCCAGCTAATTATTGATGTCTTCAACTTTCCACTTTTATCCTTCAAATAAGATAAATAATTGATGTCTAGACCCCAAATCTATGGGAATCACAGATAAATCATGAAAAACGTGACCAAGAAGGTCTTTCCACAACACCAAGAAATAAATAAGAAGCTTAGTGGAAAACACTTTTAGAACCACCGACAATTCTTTATGCCTCTAACTTTTCCACTTAATAGTTTCTTCAAATTTTTTTTAAACTGTTTTGCGAAGTACCCAGCTAAAATTTTACTAGCCAAAATAACCTGTTGTTTATCATCATATAACCCAACTTGGAAAATAGCCCAAACCCAGAATAGATGTTTGTACCGGTGAAGTGGAGAGGAAGTGCTCTAAACAAGTTTTTTCTCTGGGCTTGTTCCAACATCTCATTAGTTGTCTGTGTTAATGGTGTGAGGAAAGACGCCAGGCCAGGCTGGCCTTGGCTAGCGTGGAGAAAGTGAGAGAGCCACACAGGAACCAGCCTTCTATTAACCAGCTGACCCCATTGCCGCTATTTGAGCTCAATTCCTGGGTAAAGTCCCAAAATTAGGTAATTTTTCTTCATCTCTAAATTTAATTCTTACATTGGAACTGGGTATTTTTCCAGCTGAATTCTGGCTTTGGGGATTTAAGTTTGCTTGGCTGCCACCATGGGCTAGTTGGTTGGTTTTAACCTTTTCTACCTATCATCCAAAAGCTCCTAGCCATCTACTTTGGAAAAAAAATTGTAGTAAAACAAGGCAAGAAGGCACCCTAGTTGCCAGGCTTCACGTTTCTTGGTACCAAAGACCGGTACTGGCTGTCTTGCCCAAAGTTACCTTTTCTTTGGACTAACAGAATTTGATCATCCCTCCAAAAGCAAATTGAATGATCACTGTCACCGTTAACTAACCTTTTCTAAGTTGTTTGCCATGTGCCAGGCTCTGTGCTGCTAATGAGCATTTACGACTCAAAACAACTCCATGAAGCAGGTGCTCTTGTTCTCCCCATTTCACCGATGAGAAGCTTGAGGCTCAGAGAGTTAACTGCGGGCTCCATGATCACACAGCGGACTTGGCTCGTACTCACCAGGCCGTGTCTGGAGTCTTCAGGGAAAGGCATCAACCCAGGCAGTGGGAGCAGACAGGAAAGAAAAGCTTCTGCCCTCAAGAAGCCCACACTCTAACTTTAGGGACCCTGAGAACAAGGCCCGTGCTCAGATCCCAGTGACTGCATCGTAAGACACTGTCATTGTGTGGGGAACAAGTGCCCTGGGTGGCAAAGAAGCTGATGGAAAGATGTCAGCGTCCTAGGTGATCAGAGAAGTGCAAACTAAGCCATGAGATACCACTGCACACCTAGTAGAGTGGCCAGAACCCTGAACGCTGTCCACACCAGATGCTGGGGGCGCTGCGGAGCAACAGGACTCTCACTCATTGCTGCTAGGCACATAAAATGGTGCAGATGCCTTGGGAGAGAGTTTGGCAGTTTCTTGCAAAACGAGGGTGGAGTGGTGCATGCCTGTAGCCTCAGCTACACACGAGGCTAAGGCAGGAGGGTCACTTGAGCCCAGGAGTGTGAGGCTGTACTGTGCAATGATTGTACCTGTGAAGAGCCACTGCACTCCTGCCTGGTGTCTGTTAAACACCACACACACACACACACACACACACACACACACACACTAAACTTACTCTCACCATATGTTCAAGCTTGTGCTCCTTGATATTTACCCAAAGGAGTTGAAAATTTAGGTGCACACAGAAACCTGCACACAGACGTTTGAGTCAGCTTTACTCATACTTGCCAAAACTTGGAAACAACTCAGGTGCCCTTCAGTCAGTGAATGGATAAATACACTGTGGTACATCCAGACAATGGGATTTGTGTTTTTGTTTGTTTGTTTTTGAGATGGAGTTTCACTCTTGTTGCCCAGGCTGGAATGCAATGGCAAGGTCTCAGCTCACTGCAAACTGTGCCTCCCAGGTTTAAGCAATTCTCCTGCCTCAGCCTCCCAAGTAGCTGCGATTACAGGTGCCTGCCACCACGCCTAGCCAATTTTTGTACATTTATTAGGGATGGGGTTTCACCATGTTGGCCAGGCTGGTCTCGAACTCCTGACTTCAAGTGATCCTCCTGCCTCAGCCTCCCAAAGTGCTAGGATTACAGGTATGAGCCACTGTGCCCAGCCCAGACAATGGGATATTATTTAGTACTAAAAGAAATGAACTGTTAAGCCATGAAAAGACATGGAGGAAACTCACTGCAGGTTACTAAGTGAAAGAAGCCAGTCTGAAATGGCTGCCTCCTGTATGGTTCCGACTCTGTGACACTCTGGAAAAGGCAAAGCTATGGAGACAGAAAAAAGACCAGTGGTCCCAGGGCTTAGTGGGGAGGGACGGATGAACACAGGACTTTTAGGGCTGTGAAACTACTCTGCGTGATACTGTAATGTTGGGTCCACGTCGTTATACATTTGTCCAAACCCACAGAGTACACAACATCAAGACTGAGCTCTAAGGTAAACAGGACTTGGGTCATGATGACAGGTCAACGGATGTTCATCAGTTGTAACAAATGCACCACTCTGCTGGGGGAGGTTTCAGGGGGTGCAGGGAGTCTATGGGAACTCTCTATACCTTCCTCTCCATTTTGCTATGACCCTAAAAATGCCATTTAAAAAAAAGTGTTAGGCCAGGTGCAGTATCTCACGCCTATAATCCCAACACTTTGGGAGGCTGAGGTAGGCCGACCACCTGAGGTCAGGAGTTCGAGATCAGCCTGGCCAACATGGTGAAACCGTGTCTCTACTAAAAATACAGAAATTAGCTGGGCATGGTGGTGCCTGCCTATAAGCCCAGCTACCCAGGAGGCTGAGGCAGGAGGATCGCTTGAACCTGGGAGGCAGAGGTTGCAGCGAGCCAAGATTGCGCCACTGCACTCCAGCCTGGGTGACAGAGCAAGACTCAGTCTCAAAAAAATAAAAAAGAATTTTTTTAAAACCCTAAAACAGCAAAATGATGCCCTGAGCTTAGGAAACATTCACCCCAGCACTGCTGGAGCAGCCTGCTTTAAAACTGGGCTGCACCATCTTAACAAACACAAAATCCAATCAAAACCACACATCGTACTCATTGGTGTGAAGCACACATCCCATCCTGTGGGGACAGTGTTGATTAAGAGATGGAGGACAAGGAAGGCTTCCTGGTGGAGGAGGCTCTGCGGCAGGACTTGAGGCATGTGGGTGAGTGTCTGGATCTGGGCAGGACACAGATGCAATGCTAGGGGCATGCACAGGGGGCTTTCACTCGGCCTGTGATCTTTATCCTGGGATTTTGCCTCTAGATTCTCCCCAACGGCTGCCCTCTTGTTCCTGAGAATTCTACATTGGTTTTCCTCCACCTCAAGGCAAGTGTTTTGGTGACAGGCCAAGGAAAATACCCACTGAATACAAAGCAGGCTCCTAGAATATGCCCAGACAGCACCATAGCAAACGCTCTGTCTCACCAGTGCCACACCACAGCAGCCTGCCTTGGTGGCACCTGACATCCTGGGTGCTGGGGCATGTGGTAGTGCCACACTGCCAGGGGGTTCAGCCTCTGTAGGGCTGCTGGAAAGGACAGACAGGCCTGACGGGCTTCCTCCGGCCCCAACTTGGGACATTTCCAGCCACCACACACCAAGAAGAATCTTCCAGCCCTGGGAACAACCCCGGTCCCTGGGGTGAGCTCCAGAGGGAAGCTGCCTTGACGCTAGAGGCAGGAAGGCGTGGGCCGCCCAGGAGCGGGGGCCCCTCAGTGCTGTCAGAGGAAAACATGAGTCCAGAGGACCCTGACTTAGCTCAAGCCTCCCTCAGCCTCCAAATCTCAGCTGGTTGGATGGCTGTGGTCCTGCAAGATGAAGGAAATACACTCATCACCTGAGATTCCAAACAGGGGCCCCTGGGTGGGCTGACTGCCAGCCGGTCCCCGAGGCCTCTGTTACAAGCTGGGAAGGTGACCTGCAAGCCAGGTGGCCCTGCCCCACCTTCCCCGGTGTGATGGACTGAATTTTGTGCCCCCAGATTCACCTGCTGACATCCTAACTCCCAGTGTTTGGTCTCAGGAAGTGGGGCCTGGGGAGGTGATGTGGTCATGAGGGTGGAGCCCTCCTGAGTGGCATCAGTGCCCTTATAAAAGGGGCTAACAGTGAGAAGAGGATGCAGGGAGAAGATCCCATCTGTCATTAAGGAGACAGGTCATCACAGACACGGAATTTGCCAGTGCCTGGATCTTGGACTTCCAGCCTCCAGAATGGTGAGAAATTTCTGTGGTTTATGGGCCACCCAGTCTGTGGCACTTTGTGACAGCAGCCGGGGTGGACAAAGACACAACGTCCCCCCCTTTATTTTTCAGACGGCATCTCGCCCTGTCACCCAGGCTGGAGTGCAGCGGCGTGATCTCAGCTCACTGCAACCTCTGCCTCCCAGGTTCAAGTGATTCTCCAGCCTCAGCCTCCTGAGTAGCTGGGACTACAGGCATGTGCCACCGCATCCAGCCAATTTTTTTTTTTTCAAAGTAGAGACGGGGTTTCACCATGTTGTTGGCCAGGCTGGTCTCGAACTCCTGACCTCAGGTGATCCGCCTGCCTAGGCCTCCCAAAGTGCTGGGATTACAGGCGTGAGCCACTGCATCCAGCCCTTGTCTCCTGCTATTAACAGTTGCCGTCTTTGGCGGTTACTCTGCTGAACGCCTCCCAGGGTGCATCTTTTTATTTTCCTGAAGAGAGTTCTGAAACATCTGAAAAGGATACGGCGAAGCCAGAGCAAAGGGGTTGAGCAACTGAGCAAACATCTCCTTTCCTCAGGGAAAAATGATGACTCAGGACCAGCAGCCATTGCCTCAGATGACCAGGATATTCCAAATGGGGATGGAGCCTTCAGACTCTGCCCTCCCACCTCAGAAGATCAAGCAGAACGTAGGAGCACGTAGGTCAAAGGCATCGGGCCTGGAATGTCTGAGCCTAATCAAAATGGAAAACAGCTTCATCTCGGAGTGAGGAGCAGAAAAGCTGGCCAGAGTCCAGGTAGATGACGGAGCCCTCAGCGCTGAAAATCAACCCATCTTTTCAGCTTTGTTCCTGCTCCAAAAGGAACTAGCATTTGAGCACGTCCAGCAGCAGGTTTTAAATCTGCTAAAATGTGAGCTCCTGGAGAGCAGGGTCCTCACCTGCCCTGCCCGCCCCCCCGTATTCCCAAGTCTGAGTTTGTTTTATGTTGTGCTAACAGGATACCACAGACTGGGTAATTTATAAAGAACAGAAATGTATTGCTAAGGCTGGGAAGTCCACGATCAAGGCCCTAGCAGGTTCGGTCTGGAATGAGGCTGCACCCTCCAGAGGGGAGGAAGACTGTGTCCTCAGGGATGAGGAGAGGAGGGCCTGTCCTCATGCTGGGCCAAGCCTCTTCTAGAAGGGCCTTAATTCCACTCACCAGGGAGCAGCCCTCACGGCCTCATCACCTCTGAATGCCTCGCCTCTCAACACCATCCCGTTGGCAACACCTGAATTTTGGAGGTGACACATTCTAACTGTTGCACCCCACGACTTAGAGCAGTGCTTGGAAGATCACATGTACTCAATACATGCTTAGTTCTAACTGTTGCACCCCACGACTTAGAGCAGTGCTTGGAAGATCACATGTACTCAATACATGCTTAGTAAATACTGTTTATGCCTTTGGCTCTGCAATGAAGTGGTAACAAGGCCTCAGCTCCTCCTCTTTAGTCGTAATGAGCCAAAATGAGGAGCACTCTCGGAGTGTGTGGCAGGAGAATAGGGAATTAGGGGAACGGGGCTCAGCAGGTGCAGCCAGTTCGTATAAGTAGGAGAGCAGCAGATGCCGCTTATAGGCCACATCCTGACTCACATAATTACAAGCCACTTTAGCCTCTGACTGGTCGCAGGCCAATCCTTCATGGGGTGTAGCCAATTGGAGGCCTCTAAAGGGCACCAAGTGGTATTGCTGAGTTTCTTTAGCTCAACAGAAACCCCTAATTACGGAGGCTCTTGAGGTGCTTGCTCGAGGGGGCTCCCACCCTGAATTGTCTTCAATAAATCTGTGCTTTCATTAATCTGTTATTTTATTGCTCTGTGTATTTTGTTTGATTCTTTGTTCAACACACCAGGAACCTGGAGAATTCTACCCAGTAAAATGAGGAAGGATTCCTGGTATTTGAAGCGAAATGCAGGTCCTCAAAATGGGTACAATACGCCATATGCTAGACGGGCCCACCCCACAGCAAGGAGACATAACCCATTGCTGATGGGAACAGAGCCTCTCCCTACCCCATCCAGATCACAACAGGCCACATTGTGACTCATAAATCAGAGACATGATGGCAATTTTAACCTCATGCTGGAGCAATAATAACCATTTTCTAGGATCCAGGAGAAAAATCCGCAAGGCAGGACATGAATTTCAGCGTAAATGCACCCTCTCCATTCTGAGTGGGGCTCTTTATGCTTTTCTGGAAATGCTTGATGCATTGGCCCTTAATTCCTATGGTTTTCCCCATGGCATTTGCCGCACACAGTGTCCTCTGTGCTTTCCCCGAAACTCCTGGTTAGCTGGGAAGATGGAACCCATCCGAGTGGAGCTCCTTTAACGCCCCACGTTTCTCATTCACTTCCCCATCTAGTGTCTCCTGCTCCCACAAACACCCATCTCCCTGCCTCAGCATCTTTGACCCTCCCTGCATCCTCCCTCACGTCCTCCGTGGTGAACCCCACCTCACTTTCTAGATACTTCCCCCAAGACTCCAAACATCTCTGAGAGTCCACCAGAAAGAAATGGCTCTTCGGACCCTCCTCAAGCCAAAGCCACTTTTCTCTCCCCTTCCTGCCTCTTCACCAATTCCAACTCCACCCCTTCCCTTGGCCTTCATCCTCAGGGCTCTCCCCCAAACAGCCAGTGACCTCCAGTTGACACAGAATAGATTTGATCTGGAAGAAACCCCAAAGGCATCCAATCCAAACCACCCCACACCCCTTTTAAGGTTGACGGAGCTGGAGGGGACATGACCTGCCCTAAGTTGCAGGAGTTAGGCTGGGTCAGGATCACGACACTGATCTCCTTTTTCATGTTCAGAGCTCTCTCAGCCCCTAGACAGCTTTTTCATCCCAGGACCACTGACCAGGGAGTTCCTCTTACGATGCCACCAAATGCCCCTGCCCAGGCTCACCACACTCTTGGCACAGCTGGCCTCCACTGTCCAAGCTCCCCCATCCTCTCCTGTCTCTCTGAGTCTCCAGCTCTGGCTAATCTTCTCCCCAACCCTCAAGATGCTGTCCTCTGCCCAGACTCCTCCCTCAGCCAGCACATTTCAGTCTATCACTGTATCAATGAGGCCGTTTATATCATTGCTCCTTCTCCTCTGCAATCCAAGGCACGGTGCCAATTCTCTGTGGTTCATTTTCTAGGCTTTGCTGTTGATACTCAAAGCCAAACTGAAGCAATATCTTGTCACATTTTGGCAATACTTTTCCTTTCTTTTTTTATGAGAGTCGGGGTCTAACTATGTTGCTTAAGCTGGTCTTGAACTCTTGAGTCAAGTGATTCTCCCACCTCAGCCTCCCAAGCAGGTGGAATTACAGGTGTGAGCCACTGCACTTGGCCATTTCTGCAATAATTGTGAAATCAGAGTCTACAGAAAGACTCCTTGCTCCTTGAATAGTAGGAGAAAGAGCAGAAGCAAACGATTTTTAAATGATTTACTATCCAATTATTAGTTTGCTACATGTAAATATTTTCATAATTTCCTTTAAACGATATCTACTTTTCTTTCTAGAGGACAGATTCAGTAATCCTCTTCAAATTCTTTTTTTTTTTTGAGATGGAGTCTCCCTCTGCCACCCAGGCTGGAGGGCAGTGGCGCAATCTTGGCTCACTGCAACTTCCACCTCCAAGGTTCATGCAATTCTCCTGCCTCAGCCTCCTGAGTAGCTGGGATTACAGGTTCACGGCACCACACCTGCCTAATTTTTGTATTTTTAGTAGAGAAAGGGTTTCACCATGTTGACCAAGCTGGTCTCGAACTCCCAGTTTCAGGTGATCCCCCCCCCCCCCCCCCCCCCCCCCCAGCCCCTTCCGACCCCCGCCTCCCCCACCCCACCCCACCCCCCCAGCCTCGGCCTCCCAGAGTGCTGGGATTACAGGTGTGAGCCACTGCACCCGACCCCTCATAACACGTGGCTAGCCTGTGTCCGGAGAAGCTAGTCAGAGAAATCTTTTTCTTTCTTTTTTTTCCCAAATATCTCCAAGTTGGTCCTTGTGCAGAAAAGGGAAAAAGCAACGTTAACACCTGTTCACTGCATCATAACGAGAGATAACTATAGCACTTTGTGCAATAGTGTCTAATGATGTTATTTAAAATGCCATATTTGTAAGACTTAGCCACTTTCAAGGTACTTTTTCATCATGTTTTTGCCATTTCACAGAAAGATACTATTTTGAAAATTTACATAATATCTATGAATGCAGGTGGAAAATAAAATGCATCATTGAGCAGTCCTTCAAGAAGGACAGAGCAGTCAACGTGAAGGAAAACCCATGATTCTGAGTGGAGCAGGCCTGCTGCTCCAGTACCTACCTCTGGTCAGGGATCCGTGGCTCCGTCTCCCCCTCCACACAGTGGGCCTGATGCTAGCACCTGTCTTGCAGGGAGCTCGTAAGCAGTTTTCAGATTTTTTTTTTGAGACGGAGTCTCGCTTTGTCCCCCAGGCTGGAGTGCAGTGGCGCAATCTTGGCTCACTGCAAGCTCCGTCTCCCGGGTTCACGCCATTCTCCTGCCTCAGCATCTCCGAGTAGCTGGGACTACAGGCGCCCGCCACCACGCCCGGCTAATTTTTTTGTATTTTTAGTAGAGACGGGGTTTCACCGCGGTCTCGACCTCCTGACCTCGTGATCCGCCCACCTCGGCTTCCCAAAGTGCTGGGATTACAAGCATGGGCCACTGCGCCCGGCCCAGTTTTCAGATTATATAAGTAAAATGCCCACCAAGGCATTTGCCATACTAGACTCTAAGTACATATTAGTTTCAAAAAAAGAGAAAGAAACTAAGCTGAAATACTATAGCAGTTGATAAAAGAGAAGCTTCAGCCGAATTAAATTTAAAGTTTAATTGAGCAATGATCGATTTGAGAATTGGGCAGCCCCCGGAATCACAGGAGGTTCACAGAGACTCCAACACAGCTAGGTGGTGGAAGATTTATAGACAAAACAAGGTGGGTGGGGGGGGAAATGCTGTACAGAAATTAGAAGTGAAGTTTAGAACAGCTGGATTGGTTACCGCTCAGGCATACGCCGAGCTGTGTGTGGTTGGTTGAGTATGGCCGCTGGGGTTAGCCAAGACTTAGCTATTGTTGGAGGTGCATACTAGCTGGGTATGTTTTCAGTTTTGTCTGCCTGTTAAGCTAGGTTACAGTTCATCCACGAGGACTCAAATATTGAAGTACGGAGTCCTTCTCAGGCCATATTTAGTTTGCTTTCACACAGTTAACGTGCTGCTGGATGTTAGTCTCTTCCCCTTTCTAGATTGTCAATTCCTTCACCCATGTCTACAACCCCGCACTCACTGCATGGTAGATCGTCAGGTTCGAGCCACCACTTGTGGCCCTTTGTACAAGTCAGAAAAGCTTCCCTTTGTGGGTGGATTTGAGCTCCCCAGACACGTGCGCAAAACACAGCTCACACAATTGTGCTCAGTGCCCCTGACTCTTGCAGTCTCACTTAGCTTATAAGAAGGCTCGATGTTAAAGCTCACTCAATCCCTTCCACGGATCTGCCCATTCAGTCCTCTAATCAGCTCCTCTCATGCCGTGCAGGTAGGTAGTTACCTGTGGGGCTTAATTTTCCACCATGTCTCCAGTGCAAAAGGCCTCCGTGGAGCCTGGGATCTTTGCCACGTATTCACAAAAATAGGCCTTTGAATTGCCCCTGGTGGAGGTCTGGATGCCGGTGGAACACATTCGTGTTAGCTGGGACCCTAGCAGACCTTAGGAAGAATGACATCAGCTGGAAAAACTCTACAAGGAGCTGTCACTTTGCCAAGCTGAACAGTTTTGCCAGGAGGAGTGAGGAAGCAATTACTCTGAACTTGATTGAATACAGGAGGCATCTCAAGTGGTGCTCCTGCAGCTGCAGGCACTTTGCCTTCTGTCCCTCCTCCCAGCAGCTCAGCATGCATCCTGTCTCCCGGCCATGGGGCAAGGCTGTGAGCTGCGGCTTTGTGCACTCGCGGTCTTTGCAAAGTGTTTTGGAAGTTCTGTCAATTCGTCTTGGCCTGGAAAATGGAAAATTGGAACAGTGAAAACATATCACGTGGTGCCTGTTTCGTGCTTGGGGAGGCAGACAAGAAGAAACTTCATGCAGTCAAGGTGTGGGTGGCTGTTGGTTTAAAGTCAGTGGAGAGCTTATTTATTCCCTTGGAGGAAGGGAACAGCAGATTAGAACAATCAAAGCTTCTTAATATTAGCTCTGGGTTTTTTGGTGGGGGCAAGTGGAGGGAGGAGGGTTAATTACACGGCTGACTGTAACCAAGCAGAATCTGATCCAATCGTGGCTGTCATTGATTGAGCCAGGTGCTGTGCTAAGGGTATCGCATGCATCAACTCAATCTAATCCTTGCATTGCTCTTATTATTTCCATTTTACACACAACAAAACTGCGCTTTAGAAAACCGAGGGATTCGGCCGGGAATGGTGGTTCATGCCTGTAATCCCAGCACTTTGGGAGGCCGAGGCAGGTGGATCACGAGGTCAGGAGATCGAGACCATCCTGGCTAACACGGTGAAACCCCGTCTCTACTAAAAATACAAAAAATTAGCCGGGCGTAGTGGCGGGCGCCTGTAGTCCCAGCTACTCAGGAGGCGGAGGCAGGAGAATGGCGTGAACCCGGGAGGTGGAGCTTGCAGTGAGCCGAGATTGCACCAGTGCCCTACAGCGTGGGCGACAGAGCAAGACTCTATCTCAAAAAGAAAAAAAAAAGAAAACGGAGGGATTCACCCAGTATCCCAGGCTGGCAGTTGGCAGAAGCAGGCGTGGAATGGGCTCTGTCCAGCCTGGTTCTCCTATCTACTCCCCCACCCCACCCAAGCATCTCCTAAGGCTGCTTCTGGGATGCCTCATCTCCCAGACACCTTTTCAAGGGTTCCTTTACCCACTACAGACCCTGCACTCACTCTCCTCTCCAAAGTCACCCGCACTTCCCCGGCCACGCTTTGCTGATCTTTTGAACTTGCTCCGGAATCCTCCCCACCTAGGATGAAGCCCTTGCCGACCCCAAACGCGCAGACAACTCACCTCTTGCCACCAAAACACTGGCTGTCAACTGTGCTTCTCCCACACCAGGAAAGGGTGCCAATTAGGCAGACTGTATTGGCAGACAAAGTTCCTAACAAAGACGGTACAGTAAGGTGATAGTATTTGGAAAATTGGAGAATCAGGTTGTAAAACAAAGATGTGAGCATCTGTACCCTAAAACATAAAGTGTTGATACACATTTTATAAAAGTGCTAGTAATGGAATCCATTCTCCTTACAATGCCATTAGGGCCTTTCACAAATATTCCATGGAATTATTGTACTTTCTGTCCCCGTTGAAGTTAGGCCTGGCCATGGGACTTGCTTTGACCAATGACTGTGAAAGCCAAGGCTGCACATTGCCTCTGGTGGCAGTTTTGAAAGTCTGCTATCTTTTCTATTCCTGGGACAGCCACCTTGGGAGTGCATGTTGCAATGGGCTTCCTTAAATGTGCGTCCTTAAAGGTTGTAATAATCCTCAGGGATACCTTGCCAGCCCCTTTGGCCTAGTAGCTGTAGCAAACAAACAAAAACAAAGATCAAAAAGCCTTTTCTGTTCATTTTTTGAGACAGAGTCTTGCTCTGTTGCCCAGGCTTGAATGCAGTGACACAGTCACGACTCACTGCAGCCTTGACCTCCCAGGCTCAGGTGATCCTCCCGCCTCAGCCTCCAGAGAAGTTGGAAACTACAGACATGCACCACCACACCTGCTAACCCTTTTTTTGTCCTAATTCCTGAGATTTTGTGGGTTTTTTGGGAGTTTTTGCCACCATAACATACCAAGCCCACCTGATTAGTATTATCATATAAACACATTTATTAAAATAAGTAAACAAATTTGACATAATTCAAAGATGATATATTTAAATACTGTGTATAAAACATTGAAAACAACACTTAAATTATCATACTGATTTGCTAAAAGTCTTCAAAAGATTTGCCAAGTTTATTCATTGGCTTCATTTTAACACAAAAATTCAATTAAGGAGAGAAATTTTAAAATTATGAGGAGCTGCTTAGTAATTCTATGGATGTCCATTCTCCTGGTTCCTCTGTGCTCAGGCAGGATTTCTGTACTGCCCTGGTGCAGAAGAGAAAACTGCTGCACAGTGCCCCTACGCAGATGAGAGGAGACAGCGCCCACAGGGAGGGCTTGGTGTGGCCAGCACAAAAAGGTCATCCACAGATGCAGGACAGAAGGTGGATAGAACAGGTACAGTGGCTCTTACCTGTAATCCCAGCATGTGGAGAAGCCAAGGTGGGAGGATCACATGAGCCCAGGAGTTTGAGACCAACCTGGGGAATCCCTATCCCCCGTCCCTCTAAAAATAGGAATTTAGGCGGGGAACGGTGGCTCACACCTGTAATCCCAGCATTTTGGGAAGCCGAGGCGGTTGGATCACTTGAGGTCAGGAGTTTGAGACCAGCCTGGCCAACAAGGTGAAACTCTGTCTCTACTAAAAATACAAAAATCAGACAGGCATGGTCGCAGGTGCCTGTAATCCCAGCTGTTCGGGAGACTGAGACACGAGAATTTCTTGAACCCAGGAGGCAGAGGTTGCAGTGAGCTTATATCGTGCCACTGCACTCCAGCCTGGGCAACAGAGCAAGACTCTGTGTCCAGCACAGCGAGACCCACATGCAGGAAGAGCAGCAAGGGAGTGGATGGTGTTGTGGAAGTTTCTCTTGGATTGCTCCCGTGGGATGGTTCATTTTCTGGGTCAACTTGACTGGGCTATGGGCATCCAGATAGCTGGTAGAACTTTCTTTCTGGGTGTGTCTGTGTGGGTGTTTGCAGGGGAGATGAGCATTCAGATTGACAGACTGAGGAAAGAACATCCACTCTCACCAATGTGGATGGGCATCCAATCCACTGAGAGCAGGGATAGAACAAAAATCAAAGGAAGGGGGAATCCTGTCTCTTCTTGGGCTGGGATATCCACCTGCTCCATTCCTTGAACACCGGAGCTCCTGTTTCCCTGACCTTCAGACTTGGACTAAATGACACCACCAGCTTTCCTGCGTTTTCAGCTCGCAAATCGTGGGCCTCCATATGAACCAATCCCCTAATAAATCTGTTTTTCTAGAGAACCCTGACTAGTAATTACAGGTTTCTTTTTTCATTGGAGCAAAATTCGAGGGTGTCAGCTGAGTGGGATGATGATGGAGGAGGTGCTAGACCAGTTTGAGGAGCATGTCCTGGGAGAGGGGGCAGTGACTGGACCAGGAGCGTCTAAGATGGTTTCTGAGCTGGCTCAGGGGCCTCTGGGGGTTAATGATCAATCCTTATGGGGAACTGGTCACCACGGCTGTGCAGTGTGCCCCAGCCTTGTGGGGTTAAGCAGGTGCCGAGTGGAGGGTGCATTTACCCAGGGACCTGACTGCTGTGCTACAATAGAGTGGCAAGGCCGCTGGAGAGGAATTCGAGGCAGCAACCTTCGTGGCTGCTCTGGGATTTAAGCCGAGACAGGAGGGAGGAAGTCAAAGGGTGAGGAAGAGTGAAAAGGAGTTGAGGCCAACCCACGGGAGGTCCCCAAGTGTTGAAGGATTTTTGAAAGCGGGGTGGTAGCAGGAGTGAGCTGGAGAGAAAGAAGCGTGACAGTGGGATATTGGACACTGGGATATGGAAGGATTGTGTTTATTATAGTAATAAGATCAGCCTTTAACCACCGGCATGAGCGGCTGAATGGGGAGGACAAGCCTATCAGGAGAAAGGGCTGACGCGGGGAGTTCAGTGCGTCTTCTCCTTTCTCTGTTCTGTTTTGCGCCTGGCGCTCATGACAATTCATCATAAGAGATTTGCCTGTGTGCTCAGTGACTTAAACAAACCCCTCAAGAGCAGGGGCTGTGTCTGATTTATAATAAACTAGCATGGCATCGAACACATAAGAAAGAGTTTGGTAAGGCCGAGAGTTGTGGTCATGCCTGTAATCCCAGCACTTTAGGAGGCCGAGGGGGGCGGATCACCAGGTCAGGAGATCAAGACCATCCTGGCTAACATGGTGAAATCCTGTCTCTACTAAAACTACAAAAAATTAGCCGGGCTTGGTGGTAGGTGCCTGTAGTCCCAGCTACTCGGGAGGCTGAGGCAGGAGAATGGTGTGAACTCAGGAGGCAGAGCTTGCAGTGAGCCGAGATCGAGCCACTGCACTCCAGCCTGGGTGACAGAGCAAGACTCTGTCTAAAAAAAAAAAAAAAAAAAAAAGAGTTTGGTAAATAATTGTTCGTTGCATGGATGAAACTCCATAAAGGTAGATTAGTGGGAGGCAATGGTTTGTCATTGTTCAATAATTGAAGAATTATTTCATCCTAACAATAATAGCCTCTGTTAGAATGAAGAAGTTAAAGCCTCAGACGGCAATAGCAGTTTTTAAATCTGTTTGAGAAAATGAATGCTAGCTGGATTGGCCGAATCACATTCTCCCATCTTGCTAGTGACCTACGTTGTCCTCTGGAGACAGACATAACATATTTTATATAAGTTGTACAACGTATATATATTATATATCAGTTGTACAGTGCTTAATGTGTATAAATGTATGTATATATACATTACGCATCCATATATATGTAAGCATTGTGCAACAAAACTTCATATACATGTTTTTTCTTACTTGTAACCCCCTAGATATTTTTTATTACCTCATTTTACATAAAAATGCATGGAGGTGAGAAAGAAGAACTTTCTGCAGATCACACAGTCTGTAAAACAGGATTTAAAACCAGGTTTCTGACCCGGAATCCAGGGCTCTTTGAGCCATGTTGCCCATGCCAAGGCTAAATTCTGTTCATTCCTGGAGCAGTAGTACTAATAATCGTAATGGATGGGTATCATGCCAGCAAGGTTTTCCAATGGCTGGGGTTCAGAAAAGCTCTGGTTTTTCAGACTGACCTTCATGTTTTCAGCAGGTCAATGCCTTTTGCTGCTTGGACTTCAGGGCAATGAAATAGGAAGTGTGCCTGACCATCATGAGATGTGAAGCATCCCGTGGCCATGATTCCCGTATTCAATGGGGATTTTCCAAGTGGAAAGACAGCAGTCGCTTAAACACAGGCCTCAAAGGCCAATAGGACCCATCCTCGCAGCTATGCAGACATCACCCACGGAAAATTAGCCTCCATCACTTTGTCCAGTCCCGGGAGGGGCGTTCTCTACTGGTTCCGTGGCTGCAGCAATGGAGCCATTCCATTTCACCCTGTCCCAAGAGAGGCCTTCCAATGTAATGACTCCCCACAGTTGTAATTTTCCTTTCATTCATTTGCTTCCTTACATTTGGGGAGGTTTCTTTTCTAATGAAAAACTGAGCCAAAAAAAGAAAAATAAAACAGTTCTTCCTTTAGCCTAAAGCTGATAGTTTTCAACAAAAAAACCTACCTGTTAAAAATTTACACTGGGCATATACCCAATAATGGGAAAGCTGGGTCAAATGATATTTCTGGTTCTAGATCCTTGAGGAATCACCACATTGTCTTCCGAAATGGTTGAACCAATTTACACTCCCACCAACAGTGTAAAAGTGTTCCTATTTCTCCACGGCCTCGCCAGCATATATTGTTTCCTGACTTTAATAATCGCCATTCTGACTGGCATGAGATGATATCTCACTGTGGTTTTGATTCATCCCACTCTGGGCCCTCTCGAGGGTTGGAGGACAACGAGAGGGAGAGCATTAGGACCAATACCTAATGCATGCAGGGCTTAAAACCTAGATGATGGGTTGATGGGTGCAGCAAACCACCATGGCACATGTATACCTGTGTGACAAACCTGCACATTCTGCACATGTATCCAGGTCTTAAAGTTAAAAAATAATCTACATTGATTTCCTTGGACTTCTTTGAGTGAGTTCTATTGTCTTCAGATAAAAATTGCAAACTATTTATCACATGATGTGCCAGACATGATACACTCTTTCACTTGATTTTTCCAACAAGCCACGGGAAAATGACTGTTCCCTTCTCATATTTTGCAAGTAAGAAAACAAAGGCTCAGAGAGACTCACCCAGTAGTAGCAGGGGACCTCAGGCTCCGCCGAGGACACATCTGGCTCCAGAAACAGCTCACTCGGCCACAGAGCTCTCCTATCCTCTGTCAGCTTCAATCAACCTGGAAATGAACACACTTTACTATTAATAGTAAGCTCAAGAATAAAGCTCTAAGTGTAATGTTCATATGTGGGACTATGCGTATCCATAGAGACGTGGGCTGTAACCATGTTTTCATAACATTCCACAGCACATTTCTTCCCAAGACCTTCTTCAGACCTTGCCATGTGCATTCAGGAGCGTTATTTCTCATCCCGTGAAAGCGAAGGGATGACTGGAAAGAGAGTCATGTGGGACACTTTCCCCATGTCTGTGGCTTCTGGAATCCCCAAACACCAGAGGACTCAAAGGCTGGGGTTGCTGTGATTCCCCTTCTCTGCAGCTCTTGGACACCATCTTTATGGTTTGTGTTTGCAGCAAATTTCTTTCATTGGGTGCCCAAAGAGAAAGCAGAAATACCTGTTTTTGCAAGGAGCAAAAACAGATTCCCCCACCATGTGTCAGCTCGATCTAAGCCATTTGTTGGGGGGACAACCCTTTCTCCTCAGAAAGCCCCCAGTCATGCAAAAGAGAGTCATAGATTGATGGGAAGGACTGACCCAAATTCCTGGGCTGTGAGATTGGGAAAGTGTGATATGGTACGGGTGTGTGTCCCCTCCAAGCCTCATGTTGAAATGTGATCTCCAATGTTGGAGGTGAGGCCTGGGGAGAGGTGTTTGGGTCGTGGGAGCAGATCCCTCATGGGTGGCTTGATGCTGTCCTTGTGATAGTGAGTGAGTTGTCACTCTGAGTTCACGTGAGATCTGGCTGTTTAAAAGGGACCCCTCCCCCACTTGCTCCCTCTCTCACTATGTGAAGGCCGGCTCCCGTTGCCTTCCGCCACGACTGGAGGCTTCCTGAGGCCTCACCAGAAGCCACGCGGATGCTGGCGCCACACTTCCTGTAGAACCCACAGATCTGTGAGCCAATGAAGCCTCTTTTCTTTATAAATTACCCAGCCTTGGGTAATCTTTTATATTGACACAATAACTCACTGACACAAAGCGTGTGCTCTGACAGAGAGTGTGAGATCGATGATAACAAACAATACTCCAAAAACCCACATTTACCAGTTGGGGCTGTTTTTCCTCCCCAACAGGCTCCTCCCTACGTGCAGCTACCACGTGTTTCCGAACCACCTGCCAGATACAGTAATCAAGGTTTTGGGCTCCCCGCAGGGGCACTGACTCAGCCTCAGAGGATGGACCTTAGAGATGGGGACAGTCTAGCCCCATCCTCTGCCCTGGTGGCAGGGAGACACCCGGAGCGGCATCTCGGACCGAGAGCGGCTCTCATGCGCTGGGGAGTTGCGCTCCCATGGACAGCCAAGCCGATGGGAAAATTGAGTTCTGTTCTCATAGCAGGCAGTAGTCAGGAGCAGAACCCGGGAAGGTGGAGAATGGCACCAATCACCCCTGAGTGAAACCAGGACACCCTGCTCACATCTCCTCTTCTGCAGCAGGGCCAGAGACAGAACTGAAGACCTCCAGCCTGATGGGGCCTGGCTGCTGGGCAGTGACACTGTCCTCCCGAGAACCTGTACAGGGCAAAACCACGAACCCGTTCCCTTGAGCAGGACGCATATGCGTGTGCTGTCTGTGGTTGTTGCTGCTTTTGTTTTCTGATCTTTGTATTAATTTATTTGTGTAAATTTCAAGGGTACAATGCCATTTTGTTACAGGGATGTCTTCGATAGTGGTGAAGTCTGGGCTTTTAGTGTATCCATCACCTGAAAAATGTAGTTTGCACCCATTTAGGAATTTCTCGTCATCTGCCTCCCCCACACACCCCCACCCTTCCGAGTCTCCAGTGTCTGCAGTCCGCACTCTATGTCCCGTGTGCACATCCCTTAGCCCTCACGTATGCCTGAGCTTTGTATTCGAGTTCACTGCTTAACAGCTTGGGTTGGTACCTGGCTATTCGAAAGCTAAGCTGGCAGCTCTTTGCTCGCCAGTAGATGGTGCCAGATCCCAACTGTGGTCTGTGAGACCTTCGCCCATTGGAAGGGGCCTATGTCCCACTTTAGCCGGGAGGGGGTTTAGAGGAGAGAAACTAGAAGGCAAGTCAACCCTGGAACATTTCAAAAGGAACTAGGAAAAAAAGGGCCAAATATCAGTATACTAAATTTGGAAGGCAGTCTAGGAAAAAGCTGGGTGCCCAAATAATTAGTGGGTCACAGAAGCTGCCCTGTTTCGTTGAGAATCATCTCAAGTGTTCCCAAATCCCAACAAAACACCCAGGCACCCCCAATGAGAGGCCTTAGAACCAGAAGAAGCAGCTAATGCACTGGACCCACCGGAGGGCCAAAGGCTGCCCACAGGCTCCCTGATGCCCTCATGCCCTCTCTCCACATTGAGTCACTCTTTTTTTTTTTTTTTTTTTTTGGTGGAGGGGAAACATGTTCTCTCTCAGTCCCCAAGGGTGGAGTGCAGTGGTGCCATCTCAGCTCACTGCAGCTTCTACCTCCAAGGCTCAAGCGATTCTCCTGCCTCAGCCTCCAGAGTAGCTGAGACTACGGGGGTGAGCCCCCATACCCAGCTCATTTTTATTTGACTTTTAGTAGAGGTGAGGTCTCACTCTGGTGCGCAGACTGGCACATGGAGTCACTTTCTACCCAAGAGCTCCGGATCGGAAATGTGGCTGGTTCTGGTTTTTGTTTGTTTGTTTGTTTGTTTGTTTTTTCTTTTTAATCAGTGTGGCCTTTAGGCTGCTCCACACCCCCACAGGAAGCTAGGGCTGTTTACCACCTGCGGAGCCACAGGAGGGGCCTCTTCCCACCAGACAGACCCAAAGGAGCAGCTGCGGCAGCGTTTCTGAGGCCGATTGTAAATCCTTCAATACCACAGGTGGATGCACCCTTTGATGGGCACAAGAGACGCCCCCTTTTCCACTTGTCCTGTGTAAACTGTCTTTCCAGCATGTCGCTATGACTTTTGACTTGGGACACTGGGCTAGCAGGCTGGTGGGCTGCGAGCAGTGAGTCCACATCCACCCTCTCGGTACCTGCAGGATGCTGGTGGCAGGGACAGACAGGAAGGCCTGGGAGGAGCATCAAGGAGCCACAGGCCTGCTTCCCTAAGTCTATTGTGATCACCTTTGAGAATGGTCTTCTTGTCAAGTCGGAGGTGGTTGCTTTCCCTCACTCCCTAAAACAGCGAGGTGAGAGGCCTTACCTGTCATTGTTTTTCCTGCCTCTAGAGCAAAATGAACTGAAACAATCAAACCCCAATTTAAATAACACACCCTCCTCAGCCGCTTCAGGCTCTCAGACGTGGTCTGTGGCATCTGGGCGGCTCATTAATTCAACCCAAGCTTAGGGAAATCTTTAGGAGAGGAAGTCCAAGCTCTGACCAGGTGCTGAGTGCAAACGTGAAAGCCCCTTAGCTCCAGAAGTTTCCATCTAACAGGCCAGTGCCTCATGAGGGCTACCACAATCCCACACCACAGGCCGAGCCCCTTCAACGGCAGACGTTTCTGTCTCACAGTTCTGGAGGCTGGAAGTCCAGCTTCAAGGTCCAGGCAGAGCTGCCTTCCGGCCGTGTCCTCAACTGACACAGAGAGAAAGTTCTGGAATCTCTTCCTCTTCCTAGGGGTGCTAATCCCGTCGTGGAGCTCCACTTGATACAGTTTATATGTTGCCCCCTCTAAGTCTCATGTTGAACTGTGATCCCCAGTGTTGAAGGTGGGCCTGGTGGGAGGTGTGGGGGCCATACGGGCAGATCCCTCATTATTTGGTGCTGTCCTTGCCTAGGGAGCAGGTGCTTGCAAGATCCGGTTGTGAAAAATGTGTGGCACCTCCTCCTTCTCTCTTGCTTCTGCTTTCACCATGTGACGTGCCTGTCCTCACTTCACCATCCACCATGAGTAAAAGCTCCTTGAGACCTCCCCAGAAACTGAGCAGATGCCAGCGCCATGTTCGCTCAGCCTGCAGGACAGTGAGCCAATCCAACCTCTTTTCTTTATAAATTACCCAATCTCAGGTATTTCTTTAGAACAGTGAAGAATGGCTTCGTACATCACCTTCACAAACTCATCTAAACCTAATCACCTCCCAAAGGACCCGCCTCCAAATCCCATCATGTTAGGGGTGAGGACTTCAATGTGTGAATTAGGGGGGGGCACAAATAGCCCATTGCACCCTTGTCATTGGGTTTAACAAGTGATTGTTCCAAGGATGGGCTGATCAGCTCAGCTTGTGGAGACAGCGTAGACTTCAGAAAGACAAACCCTTGGGCTGGGTTTTGAGACATGAGTAGGAGTTTGCCAGGGGAAGTGCATTATAGAGCAAGGAAAAGGGGATCCTTCCCAAGAGTTTAGGTGTCATCGATCTTTATAGGTCATAGAGTAAAATAATAACAAATGCATCCCATACATCACTCATTCAAAAAGCATTTAATTCAGCTGTTACTAACGTCCCTGTGAGAACGTGCCCGCAGAATCGCTGGTGATCGTTCTGCTGTAATGCCTTTTAAGAGCTCTCTAGACAGATGGACACACACCGAGTTGCTTTTAGAATGTCAGACATAAGAGGCGTATAGACCACTGTAACTGTAGAAGGGAGGGGAGATTTAAAGCATCGAGGTTGTCTTTGTTTACTTCTGTCTGGCACAGGCTCAATGTGTACTTGACTCTCCTGGGAAGCTTCCTGAGGTGGGGCCTGAATACAGGTGTGGAGGGAGCTCCGTGGGCAGAGACACCAGAGGGGCCCCACTAAAAGCCAAAGGCCCCACCCGCATCCAGAGTGGGGAGTGGAGTGGTCAGAGGAGAGGCGTGTGACTTTCCTGACGGAACACATCCCGTCTTATGTGTTCGCATGTCCTGCTACACAGTGATTCTCAGAGCTTAGGGGTGATTTTGTATCAATCTCTTTATTAGTTCGCTTGGGCTGCGATAACAAATATCACGGAGTGGGTGACTCAAACAACAGAAATTGATTTTCCCACAGTTCTGGAGAGTAGAAGGTATTGGCAGGGCTAGTTTGTCCTGAAGCCTCTCTCCTTGGCCCCTGGACGTGTGCTAACCCTGTGTCCTCACAGGATTGTTCCCCAGGCGTATCCTTGTCCTAAATCTCCTCCGTGGGTAAGGACCCGGTCAGACTGGATTAGGGCCATGTAATGACCTTGTTTTACCTTAACTACCTCTTTAAATGTCACATCTCCAAATACAGTCACATTCTGAGTATTAGGGGTTAGGACTTCAACAGAAGAATTTGAGGAGGATGGAATCCAGCCCGTAACAATCTCCATGACCCCAGAACTACCTGGCCCAGGGATGTGTTTTGCACATGTTTGCTCGGTCAGCCTAAAGGCCTTTTGACTTCTGCTGAACAGCTTCAGACTCCGGAAAACAGGGTTAACTTGTTAACTGGCAGCTTGAGGGCAGGAAGATCTGTGGATTGGGCTCTGCCAGGCAAGGCTGGGCTGCAGGCTTGGGCAGGTTTTGAGTCTCATGAGAGGGTGCTGGGCAGGGCTGGGCTGCAGGCTTGGGCAGGTTTTGAGTACCATGAGAAGGGACAGCCAGGGGCTCCCTGGACTTCAGCAAGGGCTCCTGCCAGGGTCTGAGCACCCAGATGGAACGGGCTCCCCAGCGGACGCCTCTCAGCGCATTCCCAGGCTCCTCCATTCCATGAACAAGCCAGGTCATGCTGAGGGGGACCAGGAGGTTCACAACTCAAGTGCAGTGGGTAACAGCCTACTCACAGCTCACCCCAAATCCATCCTTTACCCTGATGTCACCTGTGGCAAATAACAACAGAGCCAACTCCCACTCACTGTCCAGAAGCCTGTCTGGTAAGGGCTTTGGAACCCAAGGAAAGACACTGAGAAACACTGCAAGAGGCTGCAGCCATCACAGCCCTCCGCCTTCAGAGTTCAGCGCTGCTTGTCCAAGTCACTGTTCCCCTGAAGGAAGACAATTTGTAAACACAAAGAACAACGAGAAAGCATTGAGAAGAATCGGATCTTTGTCAGGAGCCCAGCTTCGGTCCTGCCCAGCAGGTCCCTGCCATGGGGGAGGGAGGCCACCCCTGTTTCTCCAGGGACGGGGTGTGTTTCAATCCAGGTCAGCTTGACCAGCTTGCTCTATGAG
The DNA here is from genome assembly GCF_009828535.3 of Hylobates moloch. Classification (NCBI taxonomy): domain Eukaryota; kingdom Metazoa; phylum Chordata; class Mammalia; order Primates; family Hylobatidae; genus Hylobates; species Hylobates moloch. The sequence goes on from NW_026652283.1 coordinate 121,535,488, forward strand.
CAGAGTTTCAGCCACACACCCACACAGCATCGAGTTAAGGACTGGAAGTTACTGTTTCTATAGCTGGAAGAGACCTTGAGGATGGTCTCCATCTACCCACTTTTTCACAGATAAGGGATTCAGGCCCAGAGCGGCGGGCGTCTCCCCAATGCAGACAAAGATCGGGAGCAGAGTCACATTTCCAGCCGGTGGTGTTTCTTGATGCCTCCCTTTGGAGCCGCACCAAAGGCTTTGAGGCATGTGCAGAAATCCCTGGTATGGGGATTAAGCAAATAAATTTGGACTCTCCAATTCTTTCAATAACTTTGAATCGACTGTTTAATCTGTGACATGTGAGCTTCCCTGACCTCAGCTGTAAAATCAGGAGGAGTTTGTATTTCACAGGGGTCTCGTAAGGAGTGCGCAGGATAACGACACCAAGTGCCGACACATGGCCAGGTGCACATGAGGCAGGACCCGGTGTGTGGTCGCTCCCTTTCCCCAAGCGGCCTCTCATGCCCCACACCTGGACTCCTGCTAGGCGCACACACGGCGCTCTTCCCAGCCACAGTGAGGCCTTTCCCTGGGTGTTGTCCCAGCCTACAGTGACCCTTCCTGGTGGCTCATCTGTTTTCTAGAGCTCTGTAGACAATTACACTTATGCTTACAGGGCAGCGCTTCTAATGATTAGGTCTGTGACCTTGGGCATCTTCTATCTGTTCTGGGGTTTTGTTTCTTTTTCTGGGCAGTGGGAATAGTGACGCCAACTCTACACAATTGCGAGGGTTAAGTGAGGCAGGTGGCATGCTGTGGTGCAGTAGGCATTTGCGCTATCACCGCTCATTGCTGTGGCTGTTGCTGCTGCCTCAGGTCTGGTGTGAGACCTGTCTTCCGGTTTCTCTGTGGAAGTGAGAAGCCGTGAGACAGAGTGTGACCCGTGGCAGTTCTCTGGCCATTGTCCAGGCAGCGTGTGCTCCTGTGTGCTGAGGGCTGGAATCATGGCTCCGGTGGCGTGGGGCAGAGTCAGTGCTAGGGTTACGGGTGGGGGCGCTAATCTGGAAAAGTGAGGACTTCACTACTCTGGGTCACAGCTTGCAGGATCAACTGTGGCTTGGAGGTCAGGCCCAAGGGGTGCTGCTGATGGCAGCCAGCATGTCGGCTTTCAAGAGCGTGGTCAGGAGCTTCTCATCCATCCAAAGATCTTCAGCCTGGGTAATAGGCATCAGCATGGCCTTCCCTTTATTCAGGAAGACACCAACACACGCTGACCTTCAAAGGACAGGGATTACGGCCAAGACAGCCCCTCCACAAGGACGTAGGCAAGGCCCGGAGCTTAGGGTTAGAAAGAATTGAGTGTGCCTTGTAAATCCCCTTTCTCCCTTCCTCAAGTTTAATATAAATATCCAGCCATGGCAGGAAGACAGGCCAGCCCAGCCCAAGCCAGCCCAGCCCAGGCAGCTGCTGCAAGAGATGCCAAGCACCAGGACTGCCCTGGCCTCCCCAGAAGACAGGCTCCACACTAGGGGCAGGGGCAGGCAGGGCCATGCAGGTGAGAGACAGGGGCAGCTGTGAGGGTTGGCAGCTCTCACTGCCGCTGCCCGGGCTGGGCTGGGTTGGGTGGGTCTGGGCATGTGCCAGCTGCCAGTGCCTGCTTGTCTGGGACTCAGCTGCTACGGCATCAGGCACTGAAGTTGGTTTCCTCATCATCAGTGAGCTGCTCCCACTGCCCCCAGGCCTGGTTGAGGCCTTGGGGACCTGCAGAGGACCCCCATGCTGCCTCTAACCTGGTGAGCCCAGGGCCAGGCTCTCACGCTCTCTAGCCTCAGCCTCCGTATGGGAAAGACTCTCTGCAGGTTCTCTCTGCTCCATGACTCAGGACCTGTGAGACCAGGGAGTGGGCTGCCCGGACTCTGACTGGCCTCCAGGAGGTGGGGACAGGCTGTCCAGGCCCCCGCAGAGATCCCCGGGATGCTGCATCAGCCGTGAGTTTATGAGCTTGCCTCCAGAGAACGTGACCTCACCTAAATGGAGCTGAAACGTTTTATAGGGGACTGGAAGCACATCCGAAAGAGACGGTTCCACAGAGCTGGTCTTGCTTTTTTACTGCCCCATTAGAGGGAATGGGGGTGTTTCCAGGTGGGACCGAGCTCCAGCTTGAAGGCAATGGTTCCCAGTAGGGAATGCGGCCCCACGGGGGAGGGACGCAGCCTGGGGGAAGCTGAGCGTGCACACAGCGCAGTGGGCTCACGGTTTGCGCGCAGGCTGGCACAGACTCACGTGAGGACATTTTTAGGCCGTGTGTGGCGATGAATGCAGCAGAGATGCGCTTGTCTGTAGGCTGGGAGTGCGAGGGGAGGAGATACTGGCAGCGTGTGCTTCCGGCTGCAGGGCTGTGCGGAGGCCTCCAGTGTCTGACAGCCGCCAGGGCGTGGAGGGGTTGAGTGTGGTTCCCACTGGGGTCCATCTCCCCTCGTGAAGTGCCGTCCTGCCACCAGGCAGCCCCCAGGGGTGGAAGACACCAGCGCTCAGGGGCTTGAATGCCAAGGGCTTCCTGCTTGCTTTCCCCTTCACACATGTAACCCTGAATTCCTACCTTTGACCCAGCGTGGATGAACGCAGGCGCTGCCCCTCAACTGCCGCTGTCCAGACAGGCTTTCAGGTCACATTTAATGAGAAACCTCGGGTGTTTGATCTTGTCCGTTAGCTAGGCCTTTTCTCATCTTCTATGGTTTCAAAATAAAATAGCAGTAGCTTCTTTTACCCGTGTGACTCTAGGCTGCCCTTGGCATTTCAGTCTTTAGAGCTGGCTTTCTGCTTAGTGTGGCCTCAAGCATGTGGGGCAATAATAATATAAAGGTGAACAGCCAGGCGTAGCAGCTCGCACCTGTAATCCCAGCACTTTGGGAGGCCAAGACGGTCGGACTGCTTTAGGCCAGGAGTTCAAGACCACCCTAGTCAACATGGTGAAACACCGTCTCTACAAAAAATGCAAAAATTAGCCGGGCATGGTGGGGTGCACCTGTCATCCTAACTACTCAGGAGGCAGAAGTGGGAGGATCGCTTGAGCCCAGGAAATTAAGGCTGCAGTGGGCTGTGATCACACCGTTGTGCTCCAGCCTAGGCCACAGAGCGAGACCCTGTCCCATATTATGTATATGTAAAGGGTGGACAACTGGGCTTTGCTGTCAGACAAATGAGAGTCGCTTCTGTCACTCCTGGAGAGAGCAAAACCAACCCTTCCTCTTCCTTTGCCTCCTCAGCCAACTCAGCACAAACATGGTGAGGAGGACGACCGTTCTGATGATCCATTTCCACTTCATAGTAAATATATTGCCTCTTCCCTATGATTTTCTTAATCACATTTTCCTTTTTCTAGCTTTACTGTGAGAATACAGTGTGTAATACATATAACACGCAAAATATGTCTTAAGCAACGGTTTATGTCATTGGGTTCTGGAAAACGGTAGGCTATTAGTACTTAAGTTTTGGGGGAGTCAAAAGTTAAATGAGGATTTTCAACTGCATGGGAGATTGGGCCTCCTAACCCTAGCATTGCACAAAAGTCAACTAACTTTCTTTCTTTCTTTCTCTTTCTTTCTTTCTTTCTTTCTTTTTCTTTCTCTTTTCTTTCTTTCTTTCTTCTTCCTTCCTTCCTTTCTTTCTCTGTTTCTTCTTTCTTTCTCTCTCTCTTCCTCCCTCCCTCCCTGCCTCCCTCCCTCCCTCCCTGCCTCCCTCCCTCCCTCCCTGCCTGCCTTCCTTCCTTCCTTCTTTTTTTTTTTTTGAGACGGAATTTCACTCTTGTTGCCCAGGCTGGAGTGCAATGGCATGATTTCTGCTCACTGCAACCTCCACCTCCCGGGTTCAAGTGATTCTCCTGCCTCAGCCTCCCAAGTGTCTGGGATTACAGGCATGCGCCACCACGCCCAGCTAATTTTGTATTTTTAGTACAGACTGGGTTTCATGATGTTGGTCAGGCTGGATTCGAACTCCTGACCTCAGGTGATCTGCCTGCCCTGGCCCCCCAAAGTGCTGGGATTACAGGCGTGAGCCACTGTGCTTGGCCCAACTGTATTTCTTTTATACATAAATGAAATACTCCTTATAATAAAGTCACATGATGGTTACCCTTCTGTCTCTAGCACTTCCCACCTCTGCACCTCCACAGTGAGATATTGATGAAGTCGTGATATTTCCTCCTGCTACAGTCATTGTGGTCTCCCCCTCTGTATGCTGAAGCCAACTGTGCTCAACTCTGTCTCCGAGGCTTCCTCCAAGTCTGTTCCCAATTTATCACTACAATGGGCTATTTAGACCTTTATCTTACACGTGACTACTATTCCTAACCTAAAGGGCCAAAACTATTTCCTAGATTACAAGAGCATTCTTTTTTTTTAGGCGGGGTCTCACCTGTTGCATAGGCTGAAGTGCAGTGGAGTAACCATAGCTCACTGCAACCTCGAACTCCTAGGCTCAAGTGATCCTCCCGCCTCAGCCTCAGTAGTAGCTATAAGTACACACCACCATGCCCAGCTAATTTCAAGAGCATTCTTTTCACAACAGAGGGAGAATTATTTTTTTTTTCTATGCACATCTTGGAATTACCAATTGCGACATTGCTAAAGCAGCTCAGCTTGATCTTTTGCTGTTGGCACCCTTTAGGGTTTTATTTGTTTGTTTGCTAGAGATTTTGCGGAGTTTTATCATTACTCAAATCAGTCTCCCTTACCATTTGGGGAGCAGAGTTTTTAAGGGTAACTTGGTGAGTCGGGGGAGCCCGTGAGACAGGAGTGCTCCTTGGTCAGAGATGAAATCCTAGGGAGTCAGAGCTGTCTTCTTGCGCTGAGTCAGTTCCTCAGTGGGGGCCACAAGATCAGATGAGCCAGTTTATTGATCTGGGTGGGGCCAGCTGACCCGTCAAGTGCAAGGTCTGCAAAATATCTCAAGCATTGATCTTAGCAGCAGTTTAGGGAGGGTCAGAATCTTGTAGGGGTCCAGCTGCATGATTCCTAAACCAGAATTTCTAATCTTGTGGCTAAGTTAGTCCTACAACGGCCATCTAGTCCCCAGGCAAGAAGGAGGTCTGCTTTGGGAAAGGGCTGTTACCATCTTTGTTTGAACTATAAACTAAGTTTCTACCGAAGTTAATTCAGCCTGTGCTCAGGAATGCACAAGGACAGCTTGGAGGTTAGAAGCAAGATGAAGTCAGTTAAGTCAGATCTATTTCACTGTCTCAGTCATCATTTTGCAAAGGTCATTTCAATCCCTTCCTTCGGATTTTATAGCACCTTAATCTAAAGGTGTGGGCTGCGAAGATGAGAAAATGCCATCGATCTCTCGGGCTTCTTTCTTTAGGTGACTTGTGAGGCCACTATAAACGTGTTGTCTTTCAACTCAGTTCATCCCAAGTAATTTCCTTTGGGAAGAATGAAAGGAGCAGATGGAAGCAACAAAAATTTAGCTCTTCACTATAAGCAGATGCAAGAGCAAACAGATATTCTCAATAATTACTATTTGGAATCACAGTACCATTAACTGATCACATTCATTGAAATACACCAGTAAGAAACAGGAGGATTTTTACAATTCCTTGAAGATTACAAGCTTTAGACAGATTCCACCCATACTTGAATTAGTGATCAAAGAAGAGTGGTGACATATTTAATTAGTAACCATAATACAAAATGGAATCCCCTCAGAATATTTTTAGAGAAAATAACTGATATGCCTAGTTGACGACATTTTTTTAATTTGGAAAAAAATGTAAATATACCAAAACAAAATAAAAAAACCCACACGGAGAACAGTATAACATTGTATTCAGTAAAAGGGCAATTCAGAATGAACACATTTCAATATTCTCATATTGGCTTCAGATCTTATTTTTTGATTGTGCTTTTTCTTGAACTCCAAGAATTCCTGGAATATTCTTTCAAATCCTAACTTCCAAATCATTTATTAAATGTTTTTTGATTATGCCATTTACTTTTTAAAATAATCTATTGACTTCGAACTATAAAATTCAAACACAATTGCTTTAGAAAATCTTCAGGTGGGCCGGGCGCGGTAGCTCACGCCTGTAATCCCAGCACTTTGGGAGGCCGAAGAGGGCGAATCACGAGGTCAGGAGATCGAGACCATCCTGGCTAACATAGTGAAACCCCGTCTCTACTAACAATACAAAAAAATTTAGGCAGGCATGGTGGCGGGCGCCTGTAGTCCCAGCTACTTGGGAGGCTGAGGCAGGAGAATGGCGTGGACCCAGGAGGCGGAGCTTGCAGTGAGCCGAGATCGCGCCACTGCACTCCAGCCTGGGGGACAGAGCGAGACTCCGTCTCAAAAAAAAAAAAAAAAAAAAAGAAGAAAATCTTCAGGTGATACCTAATGATATAACTAACCCTAAAATGTTATCTCAAATTATGCGTACTGAATCAGTTAAACAAACTGTTGCTGATTGCCTCATCAGTGCCAGGAATCACGGTAGTTTTGAGACACAAAAGTTGGGGTGAAAGTTCCTCCCCTTTAAGGCATCTTGTATATCAGGTCTGCCCCATGGAGATACAATGCCATATTGCGAATATTAAACCTTCTAGTAACCACATTAAAAAAAGGTGAAATTAATTTTAACATAGTTTATTGAGGACAATATGTCCAAAATATCACTAAAATATGTAATCGACATAAAGATTAATGAACTATTTTATTCATTTTTGTATTTATTTTTCCAAGTCTGGAGTTTTACACAAACTTCTCTGATTTCAAGGGCCCTATAGCCACATGGGGCTCCGGCTGCCATACTGAGAAGTGCTGACGTGGAGGGTGGGTATGTGGCTCAAAGGTCCTAACAGAGCAACTGGGGAAGCTGTTAGCTGCATTGCCTCGAGCTCACTGGTAAGGGATGTTGGGGGTGGGGAGGGTGCTGAGCAGGTGAAGATAGAGAGGAAGCAGATGGAGACTGGATGGAGAAACCAAGTGGACTTGCTTAGAGAGACAGGTGGTGGGTGTGGTGGAAGATGCCCCCAGGCATTGGGCCCAGGTGGCTGGCAGAACACTGGGGAACAGCATGCGGAATGAAACTGTAGGATGGGAAAGTCTTTAGCAGCCGCGTCTCAGGGGATGCTGCAGTCCGGAAAGAAGAGACCCACTGCTACATACTTGGGACCCGACCACAATTCTAGATCTCCTGACCCTCAGAACAATGTTGTTGTTCACTGTACCACTTTGAGGCCAAGCTCAGTTTAAGTTCTATTGCCAGTTTTATGTTAGACTGGAGCTGCCAGTCAAGTCATAAAATATACCAGGAACCAAAATCTATCCACGAGCCAGTAAGAGTGGGTGCAGGAATAAAAACCATGTTCGAGAGAACAGAGCCAGAAATCACCAGGTACTTAGACACGTGGAGGCATACTTCATATTGGATTTCTTTCTAATATCATTATCTTTCATCTATGTCAACTTCTAGAAACAGAAAGAGGGGAGGAGATATGGAAACAGAAAGGATAAAGATGTTAGTACACAAGAAGGGGGGCTACAATGTTTACGGGCTTTTTTTGTATACTTCATTTCAGTTCACAATGTCTATTTTGTATTTGTTACACACCCTATTACAACAACACGCCAAAAACCTAAAATGTAACAAAGCTATTAGCTCTAGTATAAGGCAGAATGCCCTTATGGAGATGTATATGTGTGTGTATATGTAACAAAAATTGCTAACATTTGTGCACTCAGAATGTGGCAGGCACTAATCCAAGTGCTTCACATAGATGATTTCATTTAAATCTCACAAGCTTGTGAGGTAGGTTCCATCACTGTTATCTTCATTCTGTATTTCAGGACATTGAGGCACAGAGATTAAGAAACTGACTACAAGGCCGAGCACGGTGGCTCATGCCTATAATCCCAACACTTCGGGAGTCTGAGGCAGGTGGATCACTCGAGGCCAGGAGTTCAAGACAAGACTGGCCAATATAGCAAAATCCCATCTCTACTAAAAAATACAAAAATTAGCCAGGCGTGGTGCCATGCACCTATAATCCCAGCTACTTAGGAGGCTGAGGCAAGAGAATGGCTTGAACCCGGGAGGTGGAGTTTGCAGTGAGTCGAGATCACACCACTGCAGTCCAGCAAGGGCAACAGAGCGAAACTCTGTCTGAAAAAAATAAAAATAAAAAACTGACCACAGTCCCTTGCTGACTAGTGGCAGGACAGGGCAGGGACTCAAACCGAAGTGTCCTGGCTCTGGATTCCATGCCCATAAGCCGGACTCTCCATCTACTCCCAGCCACTCCTCCCCAATCTCCTTCCCAAACAAGAAACACTGAAACACAGAATGAGTTATAAAGAACCTTGTGTTTCGATCACCTGGACAACAGAAAGCCCCTATATTAAGAGAAACACAGTGTGTTACAGATGGTGTCATCAGTGACGTGACCCTGATGTGCCACCATGCTCAAGCTCAACTAAACCAGAGCAGCAACTGTTTTCACCCTTCTGGATTCAGCCAAGAATCACCGACCATCAAGAACCAGCTAACACCGAATGCATCAGAAAGAGCCAAATTCCACATAGATCCCTTCCTGGGCATATGCTTAGGGGCTCTGCCAAAACCTGAACAAGGCACATGGCAGAGATGACAAAGCTCGCGTGCCTGTGCAGTAACGGGTCCTCACAGGAAGTGGTGATGCCTTGCTTTCATCCCCTACTATGTCTTTGGCTTTGCTACAGTCTTTGTCAAGCTTTCTTCACACCATACACAGGAACCTCTGGAAATAACGGTGCTAGCTAAGCCCCTAGCACAGCGCCTAACACGGAGCAGGAATTCAAATTTGTGAAGTGAATGCACAGCTCTGGCTGCCGTTTTAGAACACCTGCGGAACACTACCTTAATCCCACCATCAGAAATCTTTACGGAAGACAGCTATTAACTTTGCCTGACTTTCTACTAGATGGCCAAATTCCAATGATCACAATTCTATATTGAAAATTATTTCACAGTAAAACCAAATCAACCAAGGCAAGCAAACAATAACATCGTAACATACGTATGGTATTTTACAGATGCATTCATTCATTCCAGGACACATCCCCCAGCTTCTACTTAAATTTGCTAAACAGTTTGACGCAGAAGTTCTTCAGTTCTAGTTCTCCTCAATTGATATTTAAAAGTGCTCTTTAAGAATCCAAATACATTGGGCCTGGTGCGTTGGCTCGCGCCTATAATCCCAGCACTTTGGGAGGCCGAGGCGGGTGGATCATCTGAGGTCAGGAGTTCGAGACCAGCCTGGCCAACATGGCGAAACCCCGTCTCTACAAAAAGTACAAAAAATCAGCCAGGTGTGGTGGAACAGCCTGTAATCCCAGCTACTCGGGAGGCTGAGGCAGGAGAATTGCTTGAACCAGGGAAATGGAGGTTGCAGTGAGCCGACATTGCGCCACTGCACTCCAGTCTGGGCAACAGAGCAACACTCCGTCTTAAAAAAAAAAAAAAAAAAAAAGAAAAAAAATTAAATACATCAGTTCTCTGATCTAAGCCAGGTTCTTTCCTCATCTTTGTTTGCATTATATAAACAAATGATCTCTCATAGAAGCTTCTGCTATTTTCCACTCTAGCCAATGAGAAAACATTGAGATGGCAGTGGTGGGTGGGAATCCCGGCTTTTCTCCGCCTTCTTCTCTGCAATAAACTGAAAGACCTTATAAAAGATGGGTGCAGTTGAGGAAGAAGAGTAAAGGTGGTCATGCACAAATGAAAACTGGTTACTTGTCCGAAAATTATCAAGAACTGACCTGTGACCCAGACAGAAATGCATGTCTTAACAAAATATACATGAGCTTGAATAACCAGAAAGATGTTTAGTAACAAACACTCCTCACAATCAAGTGTTGAGTCCCAAAGCACTTCAGAAAATAATAGACAATTACTTATTCACACATTTTAGACAGCAAATAAAACTGAAATGGCTTAGGAAGAATAATAATCTCTCACATTGGTGTTGAAATTATGTATGAATGTATTTTTAAACCTAGAATCTCAAACCAGTGAGTCATTTCCCTGAACTCTACGAAGTAAATACATATTCTCCCCTCTTTACAGGTAAGGGAAAGCTCAAACAGGAATTTTTTTTTTTTTTTTTTTTAATACAGAGCCTTGCTTTAGTCGCCCAGGCTGGAGTGCAATGACACCATCTTGGCTCACTGCAACTTCCGCCTCCAGGATTGCAGTTATTCTCCTGCCTCAGCCTCCCAAGTAGCTGGGATTAAAGGTGCCCGCCACCACGCCTGGTTAATTTTTGTATTTTTATTAGAGACGGGGTTTCACCATGTTGGCCAGGATGGTCTCAAACTCCTGACCTCAAGGGATCCACTTGCCTCGGCCTCCCAAACTGCTGGGATTACAGGCGTGAGCCACCGCGCCCGGCAGGAAATTTATTTAAAGTTACGCATGTAGTGACACAGCACCAACTCTTTTAGAGTCTGGGATTTACCTTGATAAGGTATCTGTTGGTACAAACTATCCAAAACCTGGCAGTATGGCTGCAGATGCATTACTTTTAGTGGTCAAGCTACGCTGTGGCATGGGGTTTGTGACGACAGTGAGATGAGATGATGTCCGCGAGAGGCTTAGGGCACTGCTTGTCTAGTATCACAACAAAGTGAACCTTTAAGATATTACGTCGTATTGAATAGCCGTCTTTGGCAATACAACATATATATACAACATGTAAACTTTATCACATATATACGAAATAACTTTTTATCACCAATTTTTAAGATCCATATTTTCCTTTATTGCTGAATTAATGAGGCACCAATAATCCCAAAAACACAAGCCAGAATTTATTCTAAAAATACCATAAAGAGACGAAAAGAGTCAAGTATTCTTGCCTGCTGGAGACACAGAATGTCAATAGCACCTTTTTTAAAAAAAGACATGAACACTTATAAAATTGCAGAACATATCTTATATATTCATACATAAAATCATGAACCAATAATAATCCGGATGGAAACACTGACCTGTTTCATCAACATCAATAAACATTCTCTTGAGAGTTTGTTCCACATATTCTATTTCCCTCAGTGTATTAGAAGTACTTCAGCTATTTGAAGTGGTTTTCCTAAAAATAACCTTTTTTTCTGCTCAGGATAACCAGGTATTATTATTCATATTATAATAACAAGGTATATGTCTTTGACCTCATGTATGACTCCCCAGATGCTACAGGAATAGATTTACTTTTCATACACAAATTGGAAAAGATGTCAAATATTGATGATGGCATCAAAGGGTTGTAGATACTCTAAACTGAGTAAATTAGTGATTGTACAGACAAGCACTTCATAACAGTTGAATTAAAGGTTTTAAATTCAGTTAATTACATGAATATTTGATATTAGTTTGACCGAAGTACTAATTTTCATTCGAATGATTGGATGTTACATAGTCTCTATATAATGTCAATAATACTAAGTGATAACGTAATTTCAAGTTCTTTAATCAGAAAGTGTGAGTTACTCATAATGAAAACTGGCCCAAAAGGAGGGGAAAAAAATCTTATTTATAAAACAAGCTATGCAAAACTACAAGGACGTTGCATTGTAGCTTTCCACCAGATAAGGAATATCTGCCAAGAAAATATTTCACTCAATCTTCAATCTAAACACTACTAAAAACAAATTAAGGTTAAAATTATTTTACTATGCGCTGGCAATTATACACACAAGATACTGCTTTGGTAGACATTTCTCTCTCTTTTCACATCTTTTGTGGTACGTATCTGGGAGTTACTGTGTGTCTATAATAAACAAATTTTATATTTCTATATTTCCTTTTCATTTTCTAAGAGATGGGGTCTCGTGCTGTTACCCAGGCTGTAGTGCAGTGGTATGTCCATGTCTCACTGCAATCTCAACCTCCTTGGCTGAAGCGATCCTCCCACTCACCCTCCCAAGCAGCTGGGACAACTACTTGGTGCATGCCATCATGCCTGGCTAATTTTTTTTAATTTTTTTGTTGACAGGTTCTCACTATGTTGCCCAGGCTGGTCTTGAACTTGGCCTTATTTCCTTCTATCTATAATCAGTGTAGTTAGATCACTTGATTGACACAGACCTATTCAAAGAATATAATTAGGAACAAAGGAAAAAATAAAGCTTATGTTAGCCATAATTGTTGCCACTCTAAATTTTAAAAATCACATGGAAATGAAACATACCAAAAACTATCAGTATGTATGGTGTAAGACTTAGCCACATCGGCAGTTTTATTCACCAACTTAGTTAATTTCAGGCATTTGACATGTTTCACTGAGATCACTTAATGATTACAGAATTGCCAAGCAAATTAACATCGGCCATGCATCTTATAAATTACAGATGAATTTATATAACCAAACTAATATACTGCTTAACAGTTTTGATTATTTTAGTGTATTTTTTAAAACTTTGCTCAAAGCTTAGGGAAAAATATTGTGAAGAATGCAGGGCCAGTCATTAAGCCTATTTTACGTACTGGGAAACTGTTGGTGAATTTAGGGTCAAAAAATGTTAAACAGCACAGCCATTAGAGACAGTGAAAGATTTTATTTTTTTTTACTTTCATCCAAACACACCCCTTTCTGAAAAACATAAAAGCATGCACATCGATGGCATTCTTATAAAGAAAAATTAATAACTAAGCTGTAAATCAATAATAATACAAACAAAAGTTTAAATGATATGTGAAAAGATTTACAGGTAGGTATAAGGCTCTTAATTTTAGAAAATAATCCAAGTCGGTATCAATACAGGTTAAGGAGAAGCTTCTAATTTTCCAAACATTTTGATACACAATTTTTTTCAACTACTATATTTTATAGACCTTTTGTGAGAAGATTAGTATAGTTCTATGAAACCTAACATTCAAGTGATCTTATGCAGGTCAGGCTGCCTTGTTAAAATGAGTTAGAATCCACATAATTCCAACAGTATTGCCTCTCTATCCATTATATTCAAAATATGTTAAATCCCTGTACTTAACAAAGACATGCAATTGATCTAAATTTTACTTTACAGGTAAGAGAAAATTACAATTCAGCATGAGGAAACTTTTCATAAGTTTTACCCATGCCCCCACTGATGATTAGGCCAACTGTATCCTGAGTGTGCATGGATGTGTGCATACATTCTAATGTATACAAACCAATTCATACCACACAACTCTTCAAAGATGATGCTTGAAACAGTTTATTCTCTGGCTTGGGAGAAGCAGTGTAACAGTCACTTAATTTTCCCTTAATCATTATTTCTTTCATTTTGCTTATCATGATCCAATTGGTATGTTTAATGTGGGTCATTGATGTATTTTTGCAACAAAAATCCAGTAGCAGTAAGCGGAAATGTCAACTTAAAGGACTATGAGGAAATCAAAGTTTAAATTATAACACAAAAATAGACAGTTCGCACTGAAAGGTCTTCTCCCATGGGATATATTGTTCCATGGCTGAAAATCGTCATCTGCTTCCTGGAAGGTGATACATATTAATGTGTAACTCCATTAAACCTAGTGGAAAATAAACAAATTTGTTCAGTCCTGATGAATTAAGTTTGTATTTCACTGGCTTGAGAAGGTGAATTTCTTGACACAGACAAAGGCAAAATGCCTTTGCAGTAGCTGGTGAAGCCCACTCACAAGGGCTTAAAGAGTTCAACTCTAAAAGCGGGCAGCACAGGCTGGCTCTGCATTTCTTCCTAGCAAGTCTACGTGCAAGCCGCTGAGCAGCACCACTGACGGGATCCAAGGGAAGGATCAGAGCCCAGTGGGAATCCACCACACTACAGAAACGTGACTTCTGAATTAATATTCTGTTAAATCAAAGAGAAGTAGGCAAAAGGCACACGCTAGTAAATATAGGCAGAATGTCTGCAGGCTCTCATCACCTTAAAAATCTTGTGAACTTGGGGTCCAACCAAGGTTCACACTGACTCTTTTGATATTAAAAAAAAACAAAACAGAAAACCTTAATGTTTTCAAGCACTTATGACACAGACATAGGGAAGTACTAATAGCATAGCTTAAATCTTCAAAAAGCTGGGAAATTTAAAGTTCTGCTATAATGAATCAGAGTCACAATTTTAAACTTGGTTCTCATATTTTATACCATTTTCTGTGTGTACAGGGTGTGCAAATTAAGCAATTCCAATAAATATTAGACATTTATTTTGCAAATATAAAATGAGTAAAATCAGCTAATAACGCAATACAATAAAATCACGTGCTAAACAGAGCTTTTTCCCCATGAACACTTTTTACCCTTTCCTTTGAACATCCTGACACTTCTTAAATACACTTTATTTCACTGACTTGTAGAAATAAGCAAAAGATGAAATATTAGCTAGCTGCAAGATACTAAATACTTTAGTAATAAGAGCTTCGAGATGTCAAGTTGTAACAAATTTAAAATAACAGAGAAAGTGAAATATGCTGCAAATTAATGCTCAAAAATGCAGCCATCTGACTTAGAAAATACACAATCCTCCCAGCCTTCTGAAGTTGTCATTAGTTCATGGGAAACGGACAGAGCAGGAGAAATTCCACTTAGCTTTTACCCTTCCAGCAGCCCCAATTCTACAGTTGTATAACCAGGTATGTTTGTCCAAGATCATTGCATATCAGCTTTCGTCACAAATTCTATTTTATCCAATCTTCAATCAACAAGGCTTTCTTTACACTCCTTATTAAATTCTGGAAACAATTTGATGTCATATGCAGCCGCCAAAAATAGACAATGTAGCACATCGCACAGTCTGGAGACAGCTACTTGTTTATGCTTTAATAGTAACCCACAAGCAGCCAAGTAGGGTTCCATATATCCATGTGTTCACATACAGCTTCCTTCCAGCATCGGTCAGAAGCATGCCTGCAGTCAAACCACTTAAGATCAACATTGATGGTAAAGTCTTCTTGATACTTAATTTGGAATTAACACTTTTCCCAGGAAATCTTTTTCTTCTTTCTGGATCTTGTGACTCATAAAATTCTATAAGCATCCTATGGCCAGAATGAAAAAAGTTTAGATTTTAGTCACGTCAGTATTTCAATTCAAAAAATATCAATTAGGTAGCTATTACATGCTGGAAAAGTTATGCAGATCCTGGAAAATAAGGATGAATAAGGAAAACATCCAGAAACTTGGTTTAATAGAAGTTTCTAGTCTTTTAAAATATCTTTAATATGCTCTATGATTAGTATACATGAATTGTATATGTAATATTTCAACAGGTGGTTTTAAGCCATTTTGTGAGGATGTTTTTTGTCTTTTAAACTTATGATAAAGTTTTACAGTGAACGGACTCACAAATGGCTAATAACCCGCTGCAGCTTCTCCTCCTTTTTACATGGAGCTCCTATTCCGCCAGAAGTCACAGACAGGACCAGTGGTTCTTAGACAGCAGTCCCTCTGTATCCACAGGGGGCTGGTCCCAGGATACCTGGCAGAGACCAAGATCATAGGATGCTCAAGTCCCTGCTATATGAATAAAATGGCATGTATTTGAATATAATATATGCACATCCTCCCAAATCCTTTTTTTTTTTTGAGACAGGGCCTCGCTCTGTTGCCAGGCTGGAGTTGGCACAATGATAGCTCACTGAAATCTCAACCTTCCAGGCTCAGGTGATCCTCGCACCTCGGCCTCCTGAGTAGCTGGGACTACAGGTGCATGCCTGGCTAATTTTTGTATTTTCTGTAGAGAGAGGGTTTTGCCATGTTGCCCAGGCTGTCTTGAACTTCTGGCCTCAAGCAATTTGCCCGCCTTAGCCTCCCAAAGTGCTGGGATTACAGGCATGAGCCACCACAGCCGGCCTCTTTTATTCTGAGTATTTTTGATCTGTGCTTGGTGGAATCCGTGAATGTGCAATCCGTGGATATGGACTGCTCACTGCACCTGGGCTGTCTCAAAAACGCCTTTATTCCCAGGAAATTAGAAAGGCAGGTAAAAGAAGGAAAACAGCATACTTAATTCATTTTCCCATCTTATATAAGATTTGTAAAGGTATAATAGCAGAACATACCCAACATAATAATCTAAAACAAAAAAATACAGAAAGGGAAAGCACTTCTATTGCTTTATAAATCACACACCTTAGGAATAATCATCGTTTTAAAATGTCCAAACTCATTCTAAATACTTATAAATACTTATAAAATAAGTAGGACATTAAATACTTTAGTCTTTTTTCTGAGAACATATTTACAGGTCAATACATGTAGACCTTACTTTCAAATTTCTTCCATGGCCAAAGTGGTCCTAAATGGCTCGCTTAATAAATTACATCATGTACAGTTGAGAGTCAATGAAAAATAGAAGCTTAAAGTTTCATTGTTAAGTTACTATACTTTTCATCATTTTCACCTGATAAAGTTAACCCAGGAGGGTTAACTAAAAACACTGCACTGTACAACAAGGAAAAGAAGAACAATGATAGTTTCTTGAGAAGAAAATATATATTAAGAGAATAAAACAATTGGCTAAAATTTCTGAATATAATTAACTAAAGAAGACATTTTGGACATAACGCTGTCAACTGCCCCTTCTATTTCCAACATATATAACAGCATCATGTCCACCTGCACGTCCGCATACTCCTCTACCCCTCCCTTGCTTTTCTGCGCACACTGGGCCAGCACCTGGACCTCACACAGTAACACCACTTTATGTGACCTGAGAGCTAGGTCCGGGCATCTGACACTGGAAAGTTTTTTTGTTTGTTTGTTGTTGTTTTTAATTTAATTTGCTATGTTATCACGTAGTATTGTCCTAGAAATACTATCAATGAAAGCAGATGGGCCCACTATAACAGGTTCTTTTAGAGTGATTCGTACAAGCAAAGTTTAAAACACGACCAGACATGCATAAAATTTGATTTGAATTTATAAAATCTATTCTTGAGACAATATAACCATTTACATTGGTTTCAAATTGTTGACTATACTGAAATCTAGTTGAACCAAAGTTCTGGAAGGGCTGGAACTGTTGTTACTCACTTATCTTTAATTTCGAAACGTTCATGCAGCCATCTTCTCATATGTTCTTGTTCTTCTGGGACATCTTTTTTGTCGATACGATCAATGTGAATATGAATTTTTGGACATTCTTTGCAGAGAAATTCTAACAAAGAACAAAAATAATTCACTTTTTTACTATTTTAGAACTCATGGTCATATAAAGTAACAATGAAAATAAGGCAATAGGACAGAAAAAGTTGTAAAATGATGAAAAAGTACAGATTCCTTAGGAAAAATAAACAAAAGTTAAAAAAAATAAGGATTATAAACTGGTGGTTGGGGGTTTCAAGCTGAAGTAGAAGAGCATGTTATAATTTCTAAGTCGACTACAATTACATAACTCATTAAGTTAAATCAATAGTACCAAATGTTATTTTTCATGTGACAACTTTTAGTGCTATAGGCAGCCCAGGAATAGGAAGCTGGAGCCTCCTCTAAGTCCACACTCACCTCTCTGAAGGGACCCCCAAATGCCTACCACCACCAGCCCCCATCCTAGTGTGTCACCTGTCACCATGGTGACTGCTGCCTCCCCACCAGACTGCGAGCTCCACAGGGGCCGAGAGGAAGCTGGTCTGGCTCACGATGGTACCTCTTGACCTGGCACACAGCTGGGCACTCACAGGCGCCTGATAATCCTCAACTTTGCTCGTCGCCTGACACACAGCTTCTCCTCACTGACTGCTACACAGCCACAACAAACTTGGGGGAGCAACTGCCCCTCCTCTCCAACGTGGCCACTGGTTTCTAATCATTGCCACTCCTTGCTTTCCTGATACTTGCCGCATTTTAACATATTATAAAATTGGTAAAAGAACCAAAATTCTTACTGTGGAGTAGCCATGAGCCCTGTAAACAACTGTAGTTTTCAAGACTTGCTAACTTGAAAAAAGGAGACAGTCTTTTTCAGCCTCGATTGCACAAGGGATGAGCCTATTATTTATTCCAAGAAAGAACTTTGAGCCTAGAAACTCCCTTCTTTGTAGGTGGCTCCCTGTGGAAAGGTAAGAATCTTAACATATTTAATTTCCTTGGAGAACAAAGAAATATTCCTAAGACTTAAGAGCTGACTAAGGTAGGGAGGTAAGCCGAGTGGGAGGCTGAGACCTTTTGCCTCAAATGGAAAATGCGTTCAAAGGCGTGTTCTGAGAAATGATGAATCTACACTCTACCATCCGAGGAAGACTTGTCTTTGCTCTTTCAACCCCACACACTTCCCGTTTTTGCTAAGTACTCTCTGCAACTGCTCTTCTTGAGTTCAGTGTTGTGCTCTTAGTAACATGTAGCATTTAGGTGATCAAAAATATACTGTGTTCTTATACACTTCCAGGAGTAAACTGGCTCTAATAATACATGTGCAAAACACTAAAACAAAGAAGATTTTAATTTTTCAATATTTTTGTCTTAATTTTCCTACAGTACTATCATCTGAATAATAAAAGAACTGCTTAAACAGTATTTTCAGCAGCAGAACTGTGCCCTAGGGAAGAGCACACAGAGCAGAGTCAGGTAGCCTGGGTCTCTACCTCTGGGGTAACCTTGGGCAACTCTGTCGGCCTCTCTGTGCCTAAGTGTCCAAGTCTATAAAGAAGAGATAATAATAATAGCACCACCTGATAGCATCATTCTAAGAAGATTTCAAGCACCTACAGGAGCGCTTGGCACACAGTATGCACTATGTGTTAGCTATTATAGTGTTTTAGCCACAAATTACTTCTCACCCTATCTTATTTCTATTTCTGATACATAAAAAGACAGATTCCAACACCAATTTTCCTGCCTTCACTGAATTATCTAGATCTCCGCCTCAACATTTCCATAATTAAGTAATCATCTGGTCAACACTGCAGATACCCGTTATTTCAAGTGCTGGCATACAGACCGTAAGGAAGATGGAATAGACTGCATTTCGAATGTCAGAAATAGAATGCTTCGTGGAGTACAGTGCTCAGGACGTGGCAGGGCCTCTATTAAGACGTCAGCTTTGGAAGAAGAGGCAGTGCTGCTGTGACAAAAGGACTCCAAAACGTGCATGGGTCCTTCTGTTTTTCCTAAAACGTACATGTGCTCAGAATGCGTTTACAGCATGCTTTTGAGTACGTTAATTATTTCATTCGATCTCTGCAATTCTATGCAGGCAGGGGCTGTTATTGTTTCCTTATAAGATGAAGAAACTAACTCTCAGAGAGGACCAAGGCCCAGCGTAGCCATGGTGGGGCTGTAACAGCCAAGTCCCTAAGGTTCAGGACCCAGATAGGGACTATGAGAGGAGCATGCGACAAAGTGGAAAGCAGTTCAATGTCAAATGCCATTTAGGAGATTCTAACACTGAAGGCAGGAAATAAGTGGTATAAATACTTCCTATAGATTTAATGAAGTACTTAAATATCCACATTTGCAAAAACTATCTTAGCTGAAGCATAGTTCATATTACATGAGTAAAAATTACCCTATAGCATCTTAGGGAATCTAGGAGAAAATACTCTAAGGTATTATTGTTTTTCTACCTATAAATTTCTAGTAGGCACTAAAGTATACTGATAGGCTTGGGTAACAGAGAAAGTCTTCCAACTATTCGTACCGGTCACAGGTCTACTTGCTGCAGAAACCAAGCCCCATTTGCTTTGAAGGCAACACACAGGACCCACATCCAACAAGATGAAGCTGAGTAGATAACTGCTGTTAAATCACATCAATGAACACTATATAGCCTTTAAAAAAAAGTTATGGAAGTATATATACTTACATGTACAGCTGTTTATAACACACAGGAAAACATGAAGAACAGGAGATATAGACACACACACAAATCTCATCTTTAAGGAATACGTAAAGGTAAATACTCTCTCCAACATACAGACACTATAAAAAAGAGGATTTAAAGGAAAATATCCAAATTATTAAAGGAAAATATCCAAATTGGGGTTACCGCTGGACAGGTGAACTTGTGGAGATTTTTCCTTCTTCTTTGGGTTATCTGTAATCCCCTCTTCCCTGATCCATTTTTTTTCTAGGCGGATTCTTGCTCTCTCACCCAGACTAGAGTCCAGTCGCACGATCTTAGCTCACTGCAACCTCTACCTCCCAGGTTCAAGTGATTCTCTTACCTCAGCCTCCTGAGTAGCTGGGATTACAGGTGCCTACCACTGTGACCAGCTAATTTTTGTATTTTTAGTAGACATGAGGTTTCACCGTGCTGGCCACGCTGGTCTAGAACTCCTGACCTTGTGATCCACCTGCCTCAGCATGCCAAATTGCTTGGATTACATAGGCATGAGCCACTGTGCCCGGCCTCCATATTTTTTAATTTAAAAATATTAATAGAAATGGAAAGTATATATGTGGTAATATGAAAATACTGGTAGAAAAAACTTAACTAGGATCATACACAATACTTAAATAGAATATCAAAGGTTGTCCTTAAGCACACAATTTATTACATTACACCAGCCACTTCAGAAATATAATTTAAAAAATCAATAGTAATCAAACTACACTGTTTCATCTCTGCCACAATGACATCTTCCATTATTATATGAAGCAGTGAACCACGAGAGAATGCTCAGGCAGGCTTTGATTTATACCTCCCTTAAAATGAAACTTACACCATAAAACGGAAAGGACAAGGGACACTACTGGCTGCCTCTCTCTTCAACATGAGACCTCATGACGGTGACCGCAAGAATTCCTGTAGCATTTCTTAGCACTGTAGCTTCTACAGCTTCCCAGCTCTCACCTGCAGAGGGTCCTGGTAGCAACGTGGAGTGGAGCAGAGGCCCTGCATGTTCAACAATCACTGCAGCTAATTCTGACAAACAGTGATCCCCCAGAATGCTTTCAGAAACACTGGGCCATGGCATATCAACAATCTAGCAACTTCAGAAAAAAATTATTTCTTAATTGCACCATAAAATATGAACATTAAATAGCCTACTATATATAGAGATAATATTTAATATTAATGAAATTTGGCCACAAAGTATTTACAGTATTCCAGGTTACAAAATTTTCTACCTAACACAACTTATAACACATTTCACATAATTTAAAGTGACTCTTAATCTAAAGTAGATTATAACCAGACCAGAACACCAATCAATTCATACAAACAATTGAAAGCAGGGCTGAGCCAGTGACAGAAAACAAAACAAAAAAAACCAATGAAAGCAGGGTTTTTCAAACTACAGGTTAAAAGCAACACACTAGAAGGAAAAACGTGTTATTATTATGTCTTATGTGCACAGGTATACATGTAGAATCATGTCTCAGAAAGCGAGAATGCTAACTCTAAAATGTGAATGCATTTGTACATCTGAGAGACATTTCCAAAGCAACTTCTACAGAGGTTTATACTATACTGCATTCCTAACAGCAAAATATAAAAATGCCTGTTAATACTTTAATCTCACCCACTGAGCCTATGATCAAACCTTGGGATGTTTGCCAATCTAATGGATTAAAAAAAAAAGGTATCCCCTGTAGTTTTAATTTGCACTTATCTTATTATGAATGAGGTTACATGAGAAATGTCTATTCTTGTCCTTTACCCACTTTTCTTTCTAGTTATCAGTCATCTTCTTATCAATTCGCAAGTGCACTTTACGCAAGAAGGAAATGACCCCTTTTCTATGATCTAAGTTGCAAATAATTTCCCAGTTTGTCTCTCAGTCTTGGTGTATTTTTCCTTTAATTCAGAAATACTTTATCCTTGACTGAAGTGGTAAGATTTTCTTTATGGTATCTGGGTGTGTCAGAAAGGTCAACCTTTCAAAAGGAGACAATTTGTAATGAATACACATAGGCACTGACCACCCCAAAGCCACAGTCAGCTCACATGTAGCAGAGGATAAGCAGGGCAGTGGGAGGTTGGAACCCAGGCAATGCAACTCAGACAGGGTTTTGGCTTCCTCAAAGCACTTGCGATGCAGCTGGGAAGAGCGAAAGACAGAGCCCCATGCTAAGTGCCAGCACTGTAACACACGCCATTAGTGCCACAGCAGTACTGCAAGAGCAGGGGCAGGAGAAGGCACAGTGCTATGCTGGGAAAGGTGCCACCTGTCACTCTGGGAGAACAGTAGGCTTGGATGAGTGCAACAAAAGAGAGGGTGGTTTCCTGTGGAAAGCAGGATTGGCCACACAAAGTCTTCAACTACTGAATATGCATGGGGTGCAGAAGGACTCAGTCAGCCAGGTTCACCACGGCCGAGGCTCCACGGCACCGCACAGGAGGAAGCGAAGGCAAGGCAGAGCTCAAGGCTGGAAGGCAGTCCTCCAATAGCAGGCCACAGAGGCCGGCCTTACCCATGAACTCTGCTGCACCAAGGGGTTCTTAGACAGGAGGGGACATGATAAAAGTAGCAGCATTTAAACAAGGTTATTATGGGGAGTCTATCTGTTTTTCATTGGTCATAAACACTTGTTTAATGTTAAACTATGTTTAATAAACCAATGACAATCTTGCTGAACAAATGTCTGTTTTCAAATGCAAAAACAGGTAAATAACTCCTTTGATAGTTTAAAAGAGAAAAATACTAATATGCCACTTTTTATAAGAATGGAGGGACGGTAGAATAAGAATATATACTTAAATTTGCACATACAACGCACAACAAATTAAGAAAAGTGGTTATCGCTAGGAAGGAGAAGGGAAGGCCAGGTAGCAGGGTGGGAAGCAAGGAAGACGTTTCACTGTGCATTTTGTACAGTTTTAACTTTTAAACTGATGCATTACATATTCTAAAAATTTACATTTAAAATGAAAAACACCTTAGTTTCCTACTTTACAATTACTCCGTGTTATATACAATTATGAGAACAATCATCTTTCCGATATAACTATGTCAGATTTTTTCTTTCCTCCCACCATAACCAGTTTTTATGCTAGCTAGCCCCAGGCTTCACTCCTCCAGCCTCCCTCCCTAACTTCCTGCAGTAGGCAGCTGCTCTCTCTTTTAGTCAAAGAGCTTTTCTTCTAAAACTTGAATGACCCTCATCTTATCATTATTTAACAAACTAATCATTTGACAACTATACTCTCACAGAACTTTGGAAAAATCCCTGACATCCAAAGATTACACACAGACAGTGTTAGATAATGTAATGGTACACAGTACTACGTCTAGAAGGCCTAGGTGTAAGGTTGGGCAGAATAATTTCTATCATTGCTCACTTCTGAATGCTTTAATAATGTCTACTTTTATAAATGTTTCGTTGTCGTTAAAAATATTGTTCTATAAAATTTCCAAGGCACATCAACTTCAGAGGAATGCTTCAGGAGAGGGTTTCCACGTAAAACGTGCTGGAGGCTCATATTTTGAACATCTGCCCTCAGTATATCCTACTGACACAAGCACACTGACGTACATACTAGCTCAACCCCAAACAACTGATGAGGTAAAAACACAAAGCTCATTTGGGAGGCCGAGGCGCGTGGATCACCTGAGGTAAGGAATTTGAGACCAGCCTGGCCAATGTGGTGAAACCCCATCTCTACTAAAAATACAAATATTAGTCATGAGTGGTGGCACACGCATGTAGTTCCAGCTACTCAGGAGGCTGAGGCAAGAGAATCGTGTAAACGTGGGAGGCAGAGGTGGCAGTGAGCCAAGATCGCGCCACTGCACTCCAGCCTGGGCAAGAGTGAAACTCTTGTCTCAAAACAAAAAACAAAAAAACCCCATGAAGCCTAGTGCTCTCTCTCAACCCCAGCTCAAACAGGTATTTTGAAAAGGGGACAGAAACTCCACACACTTCCCTGTTTGCCTATTTCCATGTTTACATTTCTCTAACAGCTAACACTATGTTTGGTTAGTTTAACTAAGCTATCCTGCTCACTTAAAATTCTATTTCTTTCTGGTTATATCTGACAATAGCTCAAAGGTCCTTAAAACCTATGGATTAAAGACTTAAATGTTAGACCTAAAATCATTAAAATCCTACAAGAAAACCTAGGCAATATCATTCAGGACATAGGTGTGGGCAAGGACTTCATGTCTAAAACACCAAAAGCAATGGCAACAAAAGCCAAAATTGACAAATGGGATCTAATTAAACTAAAGAGCTTCTGCACAGCAAAAGAAACTACCATCAGAGTGAACAGGCAACCTACAGAATGGGAGAAAATTGTTGCAACCTACTCATCTGACAAAGGGCTAATATCCAGAATCTACAATGAACTCAAACAAATTTACAAGAAAAAAACAAACGACCCCATCAAAAAGTGGGCGAAGGACATGAATAGACACTTCTCAAAAGACGACATTTATGCAGCCAAAAAACACATGAAAAAATGCTCATCATCACTGGCCATCAGAGAAATGAAAATCAAAACCACAGTGAGATACCATCTCACACCAGTTAGAATGGCCATCATTCAAAAGTCAGGAAACAACAGGTGCTGGAGAGGATGTGGAGAAATAGGAACACTTTTACACTGTTGGTGGGACTGTAAACTAGTTCAACCATTGCGGAAGCCAGTGTGGCGATTCCTCAGGGATCTAGAACTAGATATACCATTTGACCCAGCCATCCCATTACTGGGTATATACCCAAAGGACCACAAATCATGCTGCTATAAAGACACATGCACACGTATGTTTATTGCGGCACTATTCACAATAGCAAAGACTTGGAACCAACCCAAATGTCCAACAACGATAGACTGGATTAAGAAAATGTGGCACAGATACACCATGGAATACTATGCAGCCATAAAAAATGATGAGTTCATGTCCTTTGTAGCGACATGGATGAAACTGGAAAACATCATTCTCAGTAAACTATCGCAAGGACAAAAAACCAAACACCGCATGTTCTCACTCATAGGTGGGAACTGAACAATGAGAACTCATGGACACAGGAAGGGGAACATCACACTCCGGGGACAGTTGTGGGGTCGGGGGAGTGGGGAGGGACAGCATTACGAGATATACCTAATGCTAAATGACGAGTTAATGGGTGCAGCAAAACAACATGGCACATGGATACATATGTAACAAACCTGCACATTGTGCACATGTACCCTAAAACCTAAAGTATAATAATAAAAAAAAAAGTACACACACAAAAAAACAAAAAACAAACAAAAAAACAAAACCTAACATGTTTGGAAAAAAAAAAGCTCGCACTTAACTATATTTCTTCTTGTCACAATGACACCAAATTTAATAAATATTTTATGAAAAATACAGCAAAGGGCAGTACTGACTAATAATGCGCGCTCAGTACTGCCGGGCACGTTCCTTCTTCACATCTTCCTCCCTTTTACAGAGCTTTCCTTTTAAGTGTGATCTTTGAGTAGAAAGAGTCTGGATCAATGATAATTGGCGAGTCCATAGGACTCATACGACAGCCAAGAAACACCACACTTTGCAGGACTAATGAAATTTCAACTGTTACATCTTAATAACGTCTTGAAAAATATACCGGGTAAATGTAATGAAGGAAAAAAGTACATTTAACCTACTTTGTAAAAGTGAATTCTACATAAACATATGCACCGTATATATCGTGTGGCAGGCATTTCAGGTGCATGAACACACTTACCTGTCATGGTTGGTGACTCTCTTCGCTGCCCTCCATCGTCCTTCCCTTCATAAACCACCGTAACATCATAAATTGCATCTAAATAATTCTTCATGCAATCAAAAGCAACGTGAGTTGCCTTTATTCGTGGTGTTAGCACATGTTTTAATACTGCAAGGCCTAGAAGTCAATTCAGTGTTGTCATTAAATAGTTACAAAACACCTCCACAATATATTGTTTAACATCTAAATTATTTTTAAATTCCCTCAAATAAACACACCAGAATCTATTAATTCCACAACCTCACATATTTAGGGCTTTAAGTTTAGAAAGCACTGTCACTTGCCTTTTTCTGTTTAAATCAATATTCATTTGCTATACATTGATCAAATATCTACATGTACAAGTCACTGTGTTGGACGTTTATGGCCTATCGGAAACGCTTCAATCTAGTAAACCCTGGAAAGGGTAAATATTAGTGCCCTCGCTTCTGGCCACTGAACAAAGGTGATAGCAGCTTGCCCATGGTAACTCAAGATTTCCTAGAAATACAGTCACACAGCACACAGCCTCCTGTTTCTGGCTTCTTTTACTCAGCATGGATCTGAGGTTTTTCTGTGTGCCTGCAGGACTCAGTGCTTCATTCCTTTTTATGGCCGAATAGTATTCCATTGTGTGAATAGATCACATTTTGTTTACCTACTCATTGCTTCATGGACATTTGGGTTGCTTCCATACTTTGGCTATTATGAATAATGCTGCTATGAACATTCATAGGAATTCTATATGAAGGCTGCAGGTGAACAAGCTTTTGTATGAACATACGATATCATTCCTCTTGGGCATATCTGACATATTTTTAAAAGGTTCTTTAGCTGGGGGACTACTGCAATTATCCAGAACAAATCGCATTCATTAGGTTCCTACTAGGGTTAAGGATTTGTTCTTCTCTCCTTCCTCTCACTTCCCTTTTCCTTGATTAAAATATTTACTGACAATTTAACAGAAAACAATAGCTCTCAATAAGTGACACGAAAATAGACTGCAAAAAACTATAGATTTTCTACTGGCCTCTCTCGAGGGAAAGTAGCTGAGTAAGGAAGAATAGCTATTACATGGTGGGACTGTCCCACACAAGAGTATTTAAAATGCAGGGTGGTGTGGGAAAGACAAAGATTCCCACAAGCACATATCTGACCTTAGTCCCCAGGGCAGGGGCAGTTAAATTGATTCACAAACTTGCAACAAAAATCTCAATCGCATACCAAGCTGGGAAGCATTTATTTGTCAATTAAACTAGTTAACACTTCCTTCTTCGCTACTGGAGCTCATCCAACTTTATGAAGTCCAAAGTTTCAAAATATCACTCTGTGGTGTTCACTAAAACAACTAATTACTAGCATCCAAGTAAGTTAGTAAGGAAATAAAGACAGAAAGGTAGTATTTTTAAAACATAAAAGGAAATGAATTATCATGAATGTTTTAAAAAAATAGCTTTGTGACTAGGCTTCTGCTCCAGAAGGCATAGATAAGGCCACACCATCACTAGAAGGGGAATGGCCAGGAGGAAGACATACAGAGCATGGCTGCGTGCACCCACCTGCCATGCAAAGAGAAGTGGGAGGGCAGGAGGCAGGGAAAGAAAGAGAACATGGAGCTGGGCGCGGTGGCACGTGTGTGCCGGTAGTCCTAATAACTCAGGAGGACTGCTTTCGCCTCGGAGTTGGGGAGTGGAGGAGAGAAGGAAGAGAGGGAGGGAGAAGAATATAGAAAGAAAGCAGAAAGAAAAGAAAGAGAAGGAGAGAAAGCAAGCAAGCAAGAGAGAATGAGTGAGGGAAGGACGAAAGGGAGGGAGGGAAGGAAAAGAAGGAAGGGAGAAAGAGTGAAAGAAAGAAGGAAGAAAGAAGGCGGATAGAGAAGATGAGTTCAAATTGGGCATACTGAGGCTGAAGTAACAAAACATTCTAGAAGTAGTTGGAAATATGGTCTCTAAAATGGCAAGAATCAACCGAAGCTAAGCATGTGGAAATCATAGGAATGGATAACTGAAGTAATGGCAGTGGCTGAGCATAATAAAAGGCAGAAGATGAAAAGGCAAGAAATACAGACTTTGGAAACATCTACATTAAAAAAAAAGGTAAAAATACTAAAAGGGAATAGGACAACCCAGGAAATAAAAAAACAGGGGGGACCAATGTAATACAAAAACGAAGGGAAGAGAATGTTTAAAGGAAGAGGAGGTGACATTTATCTTCACAAAGAAAAATTATACTCCATTGTTTATTTCTACAATAAAGTTAAAATTGTTTTCTGGTTATAAAGTTATAAATAATGCCAAAAGTCACGTGAAAGTTAACAAGTATCACAACTGACAAAAATGATACGATGCTTTGGAGGTCACTGGTAAGTGAGAAGTGGGATACATTTCTGGACAGTAGACGAAGTCAAATACAAGAAAGCAAGGGGCCCAAACTTCTCTTTGCATAGCTATAGGCTTAGTTATTTCAGAATCGGAGTACATTTGCAAGCTGGGAGAAACCCCAGCAGAGAAGTAAGGCAATGATGGAGATAGGGTAGATGGAATCAAGAGCTTAGAAACTGTCGACGTTGCCATGTCTAAGAAGAAAATTTTTCTCCAAAGTTTTCTTCTTAGACATGGCAGCTTCAGCAGTTTGTTCCAAAGAAATCCAAGTCAAGAGAGTCCACATTAAGATTTTGAAATCAAAAGGGATATCGGGTGCACTCTTTCCAGAGAAACATAACTTTCTGAAGGCAAAAAATCCTTGAATGTGAGGAGAAAAAAAATCCATGAAAACCCTAAGAGACAGTCAACAGGAGAAAAATAAAAGAACTGCTCCACACAGACTTGGCTCGGTTGAAATGAAATGGCCTGGCTTGGCTGCAGAAGGCAGTCAGCATTGATCTTACGATGTTCTCCACTGCTAAGGAAGGGAGAAAACAAACAGGGTTGCCAAGGGCTGAGGAAAGGCAGGGCAGCAACAGAACAGCCCAGCATTGGGATGGGCAGACCCCGGGGCTGGGGCAGACAAGAGCTGCAGAAGGCCCTGCAAGCTGCAGAAGGGCCAAGGAAGGAGAGATTAGAAATCAGCCAAAAACAGAGGTTCAGAGCGAGTGAGGAGGAGGGAGAACCAGAGTCAGCTACATGGTGTGGGTGACCCAGTGGCATTTCCAGACTAACTTCAAGGTGGTGAAAACGGAGCATGCGACCCAGCACAGGACCCCGAACCAAGCACAGGACCCCGGACCAAACACAGGACCCGGGACCAAGCACAGGACCC